>NW_024070206.1:12139635-12346600 GCF_014754425.2 Oryx dammah
GGCGGCGGCGGCGCACCGGCCGCGCGCCCGCCCGCTCCCTCCGGCGCGCCCGCGCCGCCTCCCATACCTGCGCGGGGAGCGGCGCCGCGGCCTCCTCCCCCGCCCGCCCGCCCGCCAGCCGCCGCAGGAGTAAAGGTCGCGCCCGCAGACAGCGAGCCGGCCGCGGCGCCTCCAGGAAGCCGGCGGGGCAGGTCGGAGAGGAGGGGAAAGAGCCGAGAAACTCGGGCAGAAGATGGCGCCGGACGGGCCGGCCGAGGACTGAGAGCCGCCGGGACCTGCCGCCCGCCCAGGGCACCGCGTCCGGGCTCGGCCCGGCCGGCGCGGTCATGTCGGTCAGCGAGCTCTACAGCCAGGTGAGCGCGGGCCGCGCCGAGCCCGGCGCGCGGGGGAGGGCGGCGCGGCGCGCGGCCCGCGGGGGCTCGGTACCCTGCAGCTCCGCCGGGGCGTCGGGGCGCCGGCGACTCCTCGGAGCCTCCCAGCTCCGCGCCGCCTCCGAGCCCCTAACTTCAGGTGGCGGAGAAAGTTTGGCTGTTTCGGGAGCGCCCCGGCCAGGACCGTACCCCGGCTCCCCGACGCCCTGCCGTAGCTGTCCTCGCCCCGGCGCAGTCCGGCCGAAGCTCCCGGCACCGTCCGGCTCGGAGCCCGGGCCGCGGGGACCGCCCTCCCCGCCCCGCCGCCCGCGGTGGTCCCCTGCTCGGGGACCCCCACCTCTCTGCAGCGCTATCTTCCGGGGGCGACCCTGTCACGTGTCAAAGAGAGGGAACCCTTAATTCGCGGGGGTGACCCTCTCGCGTGCCAAAGGATCTGAATTCGGGGGGGTGTGTTCCTCCATTTGCGGGGTGGGGAGAAAATGTGGGGGCTCAACCTGGGGGCGGGGCGCGGCGGCAAGGGGGTGGGGAAGCCGCGGATCTAAGGATGCTCCCCCGGGAGGGTGTGGGGAGCGCTTTCTTACTCCGTCGCGGGGTGGGTATTTTGAGGCGGTCCCTCCTGGCGGGCCCCGAGTGGGCTTCAGTCCCTGCGGGGAGGGGGTGGGAGTACTGCTGACCCCCGGGGTGGAGTGTGGGATTTCCAGGATGTCCTCAAGGTCAGAATGGATGTGCGGAACTCGGTCCTCGGAGTCGGGAGAACAGGTGCGGCGAGCCGGAGAGACGGCCCGGCTTCCGCAGCAGTTGCCGCGATTGAAGTTAGAGACGGGACGCCGCTGCCCCCAGCGCCTGCCGCCGCCGGGGCCCCTCGGGTTTGCGCTTGGTGCCGGCGCGGGGGGCAGTGAGGGGGTGAGGGGCCTTTTGTAGGTTCGCACCCCATCCCCCCTTAAAAAAAATTTTTTTTTTTTTGAGTTCTGGATGTCCCGGACACGTCGTCTGCCGGTTCGTCTTCACTGGGGCCGGAACACGTTTGGGGTGCCTGGTGCCCACCTGTCCGCGTGTGCAGAGGGGTGCCTGGCGCGCGCGCGGGTGTGTTGTCCCCAGGACGCGCGCCTGGGCCAACCGGTCTGGGCGGGGGAGGGACAGGTACTTCCGTATCCTCACCTGGAGACTTCTCGCGGTTGCCCCGCACCTGGGCGAGCCCTTCAGCCCCGTGGGCTGGCCGCCCCCTTTCCATTTGAGGACGTTTCTAATTCCTCGCCCTCTTGGGTGGGGGGGAACAGGGCCGAACCCGGATGACCTGAGGTCATGAGGTTTGCAGTGGAGTCTGTACCAGGGCTGGGGACGGGGTCGCCCTCACCTGGTGCATCTCCGCCAGCCCCAGGGGTGCCGGCGCGATCGCGGATGAAAGAAAGGGTGTGAGGCTGGAGCCGGGCGGTGCACTCTCTGGCGTTTCTGCTTTTGGAAGAGCGTCCCATCCTGTTGACCACTGGGAGTCTTGGGAGGAGCCCTCTAAGCTTCCGCTTTCAGTCCTTCCCTTGAAGCGGGTTATCTGGTACCTCAACGAGAGGCTGGAAGCCAGTGAGGCGGGGAAAAATCTGGAGTGTGAAGCGCTGAACCTTACGAAAGTGCCCGAAAATACCCCTTGTACTCCCAAGTAAAATGAGTGACTCAACCGAATATACCTGCCACGTATCCTATAGTACTTTATCAAACGATAACTAATTGCCGTATTACACGAAGCTAATGGACAGCTGAATAAACCCTTAATTTTCAGAATCCTGATCATGAAAAACAAGAACATTGGGTTGCTTTTAAAGACACTTTTCAGGGGAAACACTCAATTTGATATTTAGTTAGAGATGAGCATATTGCATGTTAACTATTAGGAATGATGAGTTAGGAAGAGTCTGAGCTAAAATTCCAGTGTACTCTCTCTTGACTTATACATAATAAAGGACAAAAAACGGTTCTTGAAGAAAAGGTCTTGGGAGGGCGCTCAAGGTGCTTAAGAAAAAAAGTATCTTCGTTGGTATGAGGGTTTGGCATTCTTAGTCCAAAAGCAGTCTTTGCATATCTCCCTAAGGCCTGGGGACAGTACCTCACTGTGAATGGGTTTCTTGTTCTTAATCATGTTTTAGGTTTATGAATCTCAGATTGAGATTTTTCTGTGGCCCACGCAGTAGCTTCCAACCAGATTGTATCTTGAGCAGCTGTTGGTTTTTCTGGCAGAGTTGAACACACTTATGTTTTACTACGAGGAGCAGTTGTGTTGTTTCCTCACCATGACCGTCCCACTCGCTAGGCTGGAGTCTCAGTATGCATATGAATCATAATTTATACAGAGAAACCGTGCCTGCGACTTAGATTCACTTTGTTTCTTGGGGAAGATGGTTTGTTTAGTGTATTATCAAAGTAGCCAATGTTCCCTTGTTTATTTTTAACTTGCTAGTGGGCTTTTCTAATGTGAGGAACACTGGGTCCAGGCACGCACTTTAATGTATTATGCATGATGGAAATAATGATCTATTATGCCAACAGCATTTATGCGTGGGATGGAAATTTTAGAGCCCTTTATTGATTATACCTGTTGCTTTAGTGACAGGGTATAAGATGTTGTTATTGGACTGTGAAATGCTTATTTAAGTGTATAAATTAGCCTGTAAATACTGTAAATAGTTTCAGGTAAGAACCTGGTAGATTGGTCTATTCCCAGTTACCCAAGAAAAGACTTTCTTCTCCTTGCACATTACTGTTTTCTTGCTCTTCTCCTTGTCTATCTGTTCTCTGCAACTGGAGGCTTATATGATATGTGGCATTTTTTGTGGGGAGGGGAGAGATGATTTTAGTTATCGGTAGAGGGCATTTCCTATGACAAAGGCACTCTTGTTTTCAGAAGACCCAACACCTCACCTTTAAGAAATTGCTTTCTTTGTACTGAGGTTTTCCTCAATGGGAAAAGAGAGTGAGAGTCTATGTTTGACGCTTCGAGGGTGATGTCAAGGTGAGTCAGCCCCAGCCGCCCATACAGAAAGGTGGAGCTAATGATGGGCTCTCGTCACAAGTGGCACATATGTGGCAAGTGTTAGTACTTTGTTTCCAACCCACAGGAAAAGACAGTCTTTTATAAATCAAATTAGCCCTGGTCCCAGGAAGATGTCCAAACATGCCTAAGCATAGTAAACATGATTTGATTATGGTAGTTGCAGAAAATAGTCTGGTTTTTAAAGTATGAAATATATAACCTCTCTTTCAGGCTGATTAATGCAACCCTGCTCTATATGAGGGTTATTCTGGATGAAAAATTGAAACACTGCTCTCTCAGATCGTGAGGTCTTCAGTGTGCTACTTTGGTGCTAGCTAGCAGTGAGCGTGAAGTCGCTCAGTCGTGTCCCACTGTTTGCGATCCCATGGACTATACAGTCCATGGGCTTCTCTAGGCCAGAATCCTGGAGTGGGTAGCCTTTCCCTTCTCCAGGGGATCTTCCCAACCCTGGAGTTGAACCCAGGTCTTCCGCATTGCAGGCGGATTCTTTACCAACTGAGCAGCGGCTGGGGAAATCACCAGGCTGACACCAGCACCTTCAAATACTCCCTTTCCTGCCTGGCTTCTAGTTGATAGGTGGTGTCTGAGCGGAGGACTTTTGAATGCTGCTAGGAAGTGACTTTACTAGTGGACACGCCTTGTGTGTGTCAGCGATGGCTTTGAGCTCAGGGAGCCTTTATGAAGGGTGCTATTTTGGGGCCAATCCTTTGGAAAATAGAACTTGTGCTTTGGGGCTGGTGTTCTAGAACTGGCTTTTCTTACCTGTGCATCGGGTGAGACAGGCTTCTCCAGGATCGGTCTGGAAGTCAGCAAGAGGCTCCTATTCCCCTGGTGCCTACTGGTAGAGATACAAGGGTCTGGCGAACCGCTGCTGTTATGCTCTTCGTCTGCCCTGGACCACCCCCTGCACACTGCCTGGCGCTTGCTTCCTCCAGCACTCAACTCCTGGGTCTCTGTCAAAGCTTCCTGGAACCTGAGAAGTGATGTCACTCCTGCCCCAGTGGGGGACAGTCCTTTAACCAACAGGCGTCTAAGAGCTGTAGCTCCCAGTTCCCCGACCCTGGGCACAAGGCGGCTCTCCGCGAGGCCCACGCTGTTTCTAGAGCTCTTGCACAGGCTGAGCAGAAGTGCTTCCACTCAGGACTTTCCTGACCACCACATTCCTGGGGGGCTTCCTTCCCTCCCCCAGTTTCATGGCCCTATTCCCCTTTCCTGAGAGCCCTGCCGGATCAAGCCCTTAGACAGGGATCCTCATCCCAAGGTCTGACGTGGGGAACCTGGATGAACCCAGCGCCGCGGTGGCTTGGCCGGGTGGGCACTGAGAAGCTCCAGGGCTCTTGGCCGCTCAGGGCTCTGTGTCCCACACTCCCGTCTTCCTTCCCGGCCTTATTCTCTGCCTCACCTGTTGCTTTCCTTCCATCCCTAGCTGTCACTCTGTTTCTTCTCCCCTTGCCCAGCTGGGCCTGCAAACCCAGTGGGCCCTTCTTGGCTCTGCTGATGACCATCAGAATTCCCAAGTTTGTTTATTTACAGAACAGAAAGAGATGCACAGAATTAGAGAATGAACTTATGGCTGCCTGGGGGAAGGATGGGGGTAATGGATAGTTAGGGAGTTTGGGATGAACATGTACACACTGCTCTGTTTAAAATGGGTAACCAACAAGGACCTGCTGTATAGCACAGGGAACTCTGCTTGGTGTTACGTGGCTGCCTGGATGGGAGGGGAGTTTGGATAAATGTATGTGTATGGCTGATGTGCCACAGTCATTGTTCACCTGAAACTGTCATAACATTGTTAATCAGCTATACCTCAGTACAAAATAAGAAGTAAAAAAAAAAATCTTAAAACTTGGCATGGAAAAAAAAAGAATTCCCAAGTTTACATGCGAATTGTTAACCAGTTCATAACCAGGGCATGTTCTCTGCCTGCTTGTAACCTGTGTGTACTGAGCAGGCTTGCTCTGACAGTTTCTGTCTCACGCCACATCTCCCTGATTAGGCTGAGATCCTGGAGAGCAGTTGTTGTTCAGTTGCTCAGGCATGCCTGACTCTTTGCGACCCCATGGACTTTGGCACATCAGGCTTCCTTGTCCTCTGCTTTCTCCTAGAGTTTGCTCAGCTTATGTCCACTGAGTCAGTAATGCCATCCAACCATCTCATCCTCTGTCGTCCCCTTCTCCTCCTGCCCTCAGTCTTTCCCAGCATCAGGGTCTTTTCCAATGAATTGGCTCTTCGCATCAGGTGGCCAAAGTACTGGAGCTTCAGCTTCAGCATCAGTCCTTCCAGTGAATATTCGGGGTTGATTTCCTTTAGGATTGACTGGTTCAATCTCCTTGCCATCCAAGGGACTCTCAAGAGTCTTCTCCAACACCACAGTTCAAAGACATCAGTTCTTTGGTGGTTAGCCTTCTTTTTGGTCCAACTCTCACATCCATACATGACCACTGGAAAAACCATAGCTTTGACTAGAACCCTACTTGGCAAAGTGATGTCTCTGCTTTTTTAATGTACTGTCTAGGTTTGTCGTAGCTTTTCTTCCAAGGAGCAAGTGTCATTTAATTTTGTGGCTGTGGTCACCGTCTTCGGTGATTTTGGAGCCCAAGAAAATGAAGTCTGTTACTGTTTCCCCCCCCCCCCATGTATTTGCCATGAAGTGATGGGACCAGATGCTCTGATCTTTGGTTTTTTAATGTTGAGTTTTAAGCTAGCTTTTTAACTCATTGATGTTCATCAAGAGGCTCTTGAGTTCCTCTTCGCTTTCTGCCATTAGGGTGGTGTCATCGGAGGCTGTAGCGAACACTTTGGGAGTCTCCACTGTGTGTCGTGTGCTCTGCCTCATACCCAGTAGGGCGTTGTCTGGGAGGTTGCCCCCGCCCCTTGTGACACCTCTGACACTCTGACATTCTGCTGGGTGTGAACTTCCTTATACCTGCGTGCTGACGCCAGGTCTCTCCATTTGGGCCTCGTGATAGGGCTTGCTTTTCAGCTGCTAGTTTCTCCCCATTTCCTTTTTGTTGATGTGTTCCTAAAATTTCATTTCGTTAGCTTCAGGATAGCCACCCATTAGACCTTCTGACAGCTCCAGGTCTGGCTGGAGTCTATTACTGTGCTTATTTTGTTCAACAGAAAGATGGCGTTCTCTTGCTGTTGGAGGGCCAGGGCTCCTCTGAGGAGAACTCAGTAGACATTCCAAATTCTGGCGTGCATGTGTTTGTGTTTGATACTGTCATTTGCTATGGTAAGACTTAGCTATAAACTAAACTGTTTAACATATATAAGTCTACCCACCACCTTCTCTGGGTGATAGAGTGTCACTGTTCATACGGAATCATCAGGATAAACCTGGATAGGTTCAAATGACCTCTGTTTTCTAATTCAGTAGGCTCCCAGGAACCACATTAAAAAGCAGTCCATTTTAAAGTGAGAGGAGTTGTGTGTGCCCTGATGTTCTTGTCTACACACATTTTGCATCATCATTGGATAATAAAACATAAATTCGCAAAGTTAACAAGCCAGCACGCCCCGTGTGCCACGAGAGGAGAGCAGGCACTCCCAGCTACAGATGTGCTGTAGCGGTGTTGGTCAGGCGGGCAGTGGGAGCTGAGTGGGCTCGGCAGAATGAACAGGTACTGGATACACATGGAGACTGGGAACGGCACCGTCAGTGGGAGACAGTAGGGTGAGTTTAAGCATGGACAAGGACGGCTTGTCCATGCCATCCAACTACTTGTCCATGCAGTATTTTAAAAACTCTTTATGAAAATCTTAGCCTTATAGAAAAGTTGTAAAAATAGCAGAGTTTCTGTGTATTTATCCCCAAATTCCCATGATGTTAACGCTTCATAAGTACATTGTAATCACTGAAACCAGGAGATGAACATTTGTATAATACTGTTAACTTGTCTACAAGCCTGATGGGAACTTGCCCAGGTTTCCCACCACCAACCTTCCCTGGCAGGAGCCCACCTAGGATTCCATGTTGGGTTTAGCACCACAACTGCCTGGTCTCCTCTGTTTGGTGTCAGACCTCAATTTCAGTTTCTCCTTTTGACCTTGGCACTTTGAGAGAATTGGTCAGCTATTTTGTAGAATGAACCTCAGTTAGAGTCTGTCTGATGTTTTCCCATGCTTAGATGGAAGTTATAAATTTTGGGCAAGAACACATCAGAAATAACGTGCCTTCCTCACAGGAGATGGACCATCTCGGGAGATCTGTGATATCAGTGTCTCATTACAGGTGGTGTCACTTTGATCCCTTGTTTAAGGTGATGTCTGTCAGTTCCCTTTTACTGAAGACTGGTATTTAGAAACTAAGATCTGGGTGCTAGGTGTGCTTATCACTGTTTATAGTCATTTAGGGATTACTCAGGTTAGAACTCAAACATCTGCTTATACAGGCAATGGAAGAAGAGTCATTTAAGAACTTGAAGTTTCCACCATGAGGATGGACAGAAATAAAGAAGTCAAGGATAATGCTTGATTTTGACATTGAGTTTGGGGTGACAGTGGTTTGTCTAAGTGGAAATATTTACACTGAGGATGTATTAACAAGCTTAAATGAGAAATGTGAGGTTCTGATGTTCTTGCAAATAATAGATGCTTGGGATTTGCTTTCCTCTTAGAAATACAGTTGTCTTACAGCATGATTTTAATAGAGATAAGATCATGACCTTGGGATGGGCGATCTCGGGCTCTGTGGCCACAGTCTTGCTGTGGACCATATGGGTAGTGTGGTTACACGTTGTCGGCTCTGACACGTTGGAGCAGATAACCTTCTGAGCTTTGATTTCTTAATCTGAAAAATTGCCATGGTACCTGCATTATAAGATTATTGGAGGATTATGTGATCAGACATAGGTGAAGTGCCCGCCTGGCACAGTGTCTGGCACAGTGTCTGCACTTGGCAACTGTCCATCAGCTTGTTTCCCTCTTCAGTGATGGTGCAGATGTTGGCTTCCTCTCTCAACCCATCTGGCAGGGATGTTGGCCATAAGGAGACGAGAGAGGAAGGGAAGGATTGCTGCAAGTACGGAACTACCTGAGGAATAGACAACCAAGGCGTGGGGATGAAGGTTCCCATCCCCATGGCCTCCTGCGGAAAGAGCAAGAACAGTCTGAAAGAAGCTTTAATTTAAGCTGTGCTGTCTGCTCTCCTGTTACAGCTCTCAAGGAAAATTAAAGCAATTTTTCACCATGCTCTTATTTTTTTTTTTGTTAATACAAATGATTATTGAAACCATTCATATAATGCAGGCAAGACAAGGGCTCTGTAATCCCATTCCCAGACAGCCCCTGTTAACTGCACACGTATGCCAGACCCACTGTGTCCAGTAGGGTAAATCCAGTAAGTTACCACGTGACTGTTGAGCACCTGGGGTGAGGCTGGCCTAAGGTGGGATGGGTACACACCAGATCTCCAAGGTTGAGCACAAAAAGTGAATGTCAAATGTCTCACTTAGGCTTTCTTTATGTTGATGAAGTGTTCAAATAATATTTTGGATATAATGTGGCTACTGGAAAATCTAAACTTCCACACGTGGCTTGCCTATTCCTGTGGGCCGGTGCTGCTTTAGACTTAGGCGTGATGCAGCCAAGGTGCAGTCAATATAGACTTGGATGTATGGCATGATCCTGTTTTTTTACTTTAAATTTTGATCTACTATGGGCCTTTTCACCCTGTAGCATGTAAAGGTAAGTTTATGATTTTAATGGCTTCATAACAGGGTTCCTCGGTTGTATTGTTATATTTTTCACCATTCCCATTTTGATGCATGTTTAGTTGGTTCCAGTCGTTTGATACTGTGAAAAATGTTGCAGAGCATTCTTGGAACCTTTCAGTATTTTTGGGATAGGAGCCTGAAGGTGGAGTTGCTGGCGTGCACGTTTCCAGGCCTTCGTTGATAAAAACAGTCTTTTTCTTCACGCCTCCCTGGCACTGGCTTCCTCTTTCTAAACTGAGACTAAATGTTTGAATTGTGTTTAAAGTTGACTTTCATTGGAGGGTTGAGCGTCTTTCCACCTGCTTGGTGTGTTCATTTGTGGTTTTCCTTGATTTTCTTCTCTTAAGACATTGTTCATAACTATATTTTTGCTTATTAAACGATTATATTTTTAGATGTGGGAAGTCATGGAAACCAGAATGTTCAGGATGAAATATTACAAATATGTGTTTTAAATGAGGTACTTTGGCATGAGTGTCCCCTTTACTTTTTAGGAGCTTACACATCTCTGAGCTCTAAGTTGGAAACCACTAGTTATGTTACCTGACGTTTATCAACTGCTTTTGAGCCAGGTCATTTCTAAGAGGTGTATGTTAACTCATTTAACAATAACACTATGCTGTAGGCCCCTGCATCATCCTCATTACAAACGAGGGACCTCTGCCTCACTTGCCCAAAGCTACACTCCTCCTGGGTAGGAGGCTAGGACCCCGCACCCCCATGCCAGCTGCCTTCCATGAGGTTCTGCTGCCTTCCATGAGGTTCTGTTCCATTGAGGTGGGTCTGGAATGTCATTTGTGGATAAACGAGGCCCTAACATGAAGGGTCCTTTCCACTGGCACTGCCCTGCCCCCAGCAGGAGAGAGAAAGGAGAAAGGAGGGTCTCTGAGTATAGAACAAGGGAGGTGGTCTGACCCACAGTTCTCTCCTCGGGAATCCTGCTGCTTGAGTCCTTTTGCCGCCACCACTCTCAGCCCTGTGGGCATCCTGGTGCTTCTTAAAACTGTGCTTCGTGAAGGAAAAACTCTGGTTTTTGGCTCTCCTTAGGCCATACAGGCCCTGAAGCTGGCGGGGTCACATCTACAAAAAGGGCTAAATGTAACAAGCAGAAGGTGTAAATGAAACTCAATTAGTGTAACTTATTTGATTAAAATTCTTTTTTAATATAAATTTATTTTAATTGGAGGTTAATTACTTTACAATATTGTATTGGTTTTGCCGTACATCAACATGAATCCGCCACAGGTATACACGTGTTCCCCATCCTGAACCCCCCTCCCTCCTCCCTCCCCGTACCATCCTTCTTTAATTGGAGGACAGTTGCTTTACCATGCTGTGTTGCTTTCTACCACACGACAACATGAATCAGCCGTAAGTATACACCCCCTACCCATCCCACCCCTCTAGGTCATCACAGAGCACCAAGCTGAGTTCCCTGCGTTACACAGCTTCCCAAGAGCTGTCTGTTTTACACATGGTATTCAATTTTAAATCTAACCCTCCTTTCATTCCAGGACACTTGTCTGCTTTCCAGACACTTTCCCTCCTGGCTCCATCTGCCTCCTGAACATCTTCCTTCCTGTCATACTTGATGTCCGAGGGGCGTTTCGTTCCCTTTCTGGGCTAAGACCAGAGAAGCAGGTCTGAGACTCCTAGAGGCTCTCTCCCACCTCCCCACTTAGTCGAAGGTTTTCACATTTATGGATGTGCCCCACTCACTGCCTATAGTCTGAACGGGTGTTTGGAAAGTGAACTCCCTTTCACTCAGGATGTCAGCTTGGCCATCAGACAAGGCCCTTCCTCCAGCATCCAGGACCCAGGATCCTTATTGTAACTTTAGGTGCTTATCAGGGACTTAAGCTCTTTGAGAGCTCCAGGGCTTTTAGATTTGATGCAAGGAGTTCCTCCAGTTGTGTGGGTCCTGGTGTAGATGAGCGCAAGTTCAGTTCAGTTCAGTCGCTTGGTCATGTCCGACTCTTTGCGACCCTATGAATTGCAGCACGCCAGGCCTCCCTGTCCATCACCAGCTCCCGGAGTTTACTCAAACTCATGTCCATCGAGTCGGTGATGCCATCCAGCCATCTCATCCTCTGTCCCCTTCTCCTCCTGCCCCTAACCCCTCCCAGCATCAGGGTCTTTTCCAGCGAGTCAACTCTTTGCATGAGGTGGCCAAAGTACTGGAGTTTCAGCTTTAGCATCAGTCCTTCCAATGAACACCCAGGATTAATCTCCTTTAGAATGGACTGGTTGGATTTCCTGGCAGTCCAAGGGACTCTCAAGAGTCTTCTCCAACACCACAGTTTAAAAGCATCAATTCTTCGGTGCTCAGCTTTCTTCACAGTCCAACTCTCACATCCATACATGACCACTGGAAAAACCATAGCCTTGACTAGATGGACCTTTGTTGGCAAAGTAATGTCTCTGCTTTTGAATATACTATCTAGGTTGGTCATAACTTTTCTTCCAAGGAGTAAGCGTCTTTTAATTTCATGTCTGCAAACACCATCTGCAGTGATTTTGAACCCTAAAAATATAAAGTCTGACACTGTTTCCATTGTTTCCCCATCTATTTCCATAAAAGTGATGGGACCGGATGCCATGATCTTCGTTTTCTGAATGTTGAGCTTTAAGCCAACTTTTTCACTCTCCTCTTTCACCTTCATCAAGAGGCTCTTTAGTTCCTCTTCCCTTTCTGCCATAAGGGTGGTGTCATCTGTATATCTGAGGTGATTGATATTTCTCCCAGCAATCTCGATTCCAGCCTGTGTTTCCTCCAGTCCAGTGTTTCTCATGATGTACTCTGCATATAAGTTAAATAAGCAGGGTGACAATATACAGCCTTGACGGACTCCTTTTCCTATTTGGAACCAGTCTGTTGTTACATGTCCAGTTCTAACTGTTGCTTCCTGACCTGCATACAGGTTTCTCAAGAGGCAGGTCAGGTGATTCCTATCTCTTTCAGAATTTTCCCCAGTTTATTGTGATCCACACAGTCAAAGGCTTTGGCATAGTCAAGAAAGCAGAAATAGATGTTTTTCTGGAACTCTCTGGCTTTTTCCATGATCTAGCGGATGTTGGCAATTTGATCTCTGGTTCCTCTGCCTTTTCTAAAACCAGCTTGAACATCTGGAAGTTCATGGTTCATGTATTGCTGAAGCCTGACTTGGAGAATTTTGAGCATTACTTTACTAGTGAGTGAGATGAGTGCAATTGTGTGGTAGTTTGAGCATTCTTTGGCATTGCCTTTCTTTGGGATTGGAATGGAAACTGACCTTTTCTAGTCCTGTGGCCACTGGTGAGTTTTTGCTAATTGGCTGTGGGAATGATGTAGCTTATACATCTGAGCTCCAAGTTAATGACCCATAACGCTCATCTTAAATTTTATTCCAGGGCCGGTAAACGGTTACCCTCCTTTGAGTGATTCTAATAGTGATGTGGCCCCTGCAGGCTTTTCTCTCCTTGGCTGAAGTTCGGAGAGGACTAAAGAGGTCCATCATGGCTGATACTTAATGGTTTTCCTGTAAAGCTGTTGCCTTTATAAAGCTCAAACACATAGTGGCATGAAATCCTAAAAGGAACAAGAACGCCCAGGTGCCTTTTGCCTGGAATTCTAAGACCTGGCTTATAATCTCTTCAGCCCTGAGTAGCTCAGTTCCCCTGGCTTAAGAGCCTCCACAAGAAAAAAGGCACTGGGCAACAGGACACCAGGCCCCCTGTATGTGGCCTGGATGCTGTGTGTTTGTGGGGAAGAATGAAAGGAAAGATGTTTGAGCTGGTAAATGGTACTGTATTCAACTACATTTGTATGCCTCAGACATTCAGTTTAGACTCCGGTTTAACTTCCTTTTGCCAGCTGTCCATCCAGACCCCAGTGCAGTCCCACCAGTGTTATGAAGCGTGCTCAGAATGTGTTACCTGACTTGATGTGATACTCAGCTTAGGTGGCCTGCAGTCCATGGGGTCACAAAGAATTGGACGTGACTGAGCACGCACGCACAGCTTAGGGGCTTCAGAGAGGAATTCAGGCAGAATCGATACCATTTTTATGAATTTCTGAGGTCAGCAAAACGAACAGTGTTGGTGAAGGATATACATGTGATAAAATGAGTAAAAAAGAGGGGATGAGGGAAAAGGCAACTTGAATAGGGAAAGGGCAGCTGGAATAGTAGTTATCTGGGGAGGGTAGGGGTGCTGGGGGAGCAGGAGGGGAACAGCGTTGTTAGCAGGCCGCTTGATTTCCCGACGAGCTCATGGGTATTCGTTTCATTACTGTGCTTCATCAGTTACTTATAAAAAAAAAGGTGATTTGGCGGAAAATAGGATGAGTTATAAAGCCACATTTTAAAAAGCTTTGAGATTGTAGGTAATTTTAGACTGTGTTTCACTGTGTTTTCTTACGTGCGTGCAATGGATGGTTGGGTTTGTGTGTTTTCACAGTTGCTCTCATTGAAGATGTAGGTTGAATCTTATACTCACATCCTTCACGTTCCTCAGGATGGGGCTTGGCATGCTGTAGGCACTCAGTAAATGCCCTGGAGCTGCTGTAGAGACCACCTGTGCTCCTCACTGTTCCCAGGCCATGGCTCTTGGAGGAAGGGTCTCTTCACCAAGGGACCACCTGTACTGTAATGCTGTCTGCTGTCGTGTTGGCACGACTTTTGCCTTAGAGTACCCGGTGGAAAGCCCATCCGTTTCCTCTGGCACTTGCCTAAATCTATGGAATGTGGAGCCCTGTTAGGAGATAATTAGATATTGTTTTTCTTTTTTTTTTTTTTTAATTATTGTGTGCAAAGGCTTAACACAAGGTTTGAACATGGGTTAGGAGCAAAGCAACATTTGTGGCTATGAAAGCTCATATCACTGTAACTGCCTTGGTTTTGAATACCCTAATTTTACACAATTTTGATGACGTGCATTTTTTTGCTTTTGCCTTCTGAAGGTTATCACTTACCTTAAAAGTATAATTAAAAATATAATAAAAGTATATTAAAAGTATATAAAAAAGTAAGGTTTTTACCTTAAAAGTATAATCTTGGAGGGAGGAGGGTCTGAAGAAGGAGGGCATATATGTATAATTGTGACTGATGCACACTGTTGCATGGCAGAAGCCAGCACGACATTGTAAAGCAATTATTGTCCAATTAAAAAATATAAGTATAATCTTTTTTTTTCACTTAACTCAAGTTTTTATTAACAATCTCACCAAGACTCATGGATATTTGCATGATTAGGTAGGGGTGAATATGAATCTCCATCCTTTATTCAAGATCAAAAAAAGCAGGTGGATTTCAAAACAGGCAACAGTGAATCAGGGAAGAAAAATCAGATCAAGTTTGTTTCAGTAAGCTTCTCTCCACAGAAACAATGATGATACTCAGTTTGAATCTAAAGATTCAGACCATCTTATGTTCATCCCTCGGCCAGCACCTGCGCGGAGCACCTCCTGCCTGCAGTGATGTGTGTCACAGCCCATCCCTGCAAAGCAGTCTTTGGCTTTGAGCTCTTCCTGTCCAGTAGTTCATTTGTTGTATGAATAAGTCGTAAAGAGGTGTTCCTGCATTAAAAGGAGATAAACTGCTTTATCTTATCTCATCAGATTTAATCAAGTTCTTAATTTGCCTGCACTTGCTAATAAGAGCTGATGTTTATTTGTGAAATAAGGAAAATGACTCCTGGGGAAGTCTGGTGTGCTGCAGTCCATGGGATTGCAAAGGATCGAACACGACTTAGCCATTGAACAACAATAAGAAGGGAAATGAATGTCTCCTTAGCCACAAACTAGTGTTTCTTTTCTGCTTGCTTTTTTAATGGTCATTTTACTGTGTGTACATGTGTGTGACTATGTAAGAAGCTAAGTGCACCAAAATGATAAGAATACCCTTAAAATATGGTTTTTATGACTAACACATCAGAGCCTATCTGAAGGAATGGTTTTTCCTTCAGTATATTCCCTTTGGCAGAGATACAAGGATACTGGAGCTCATCAGTAGTTCTGAAATTGGCTTCAAATCTGATGACATTCTTTTTCCTTTGTATGGAAGGCAGAACCTTTGCCTGGAAGGTATGCTTTGTTTTCTGGAAACTTCCAAGGGTTATTGAAAGAATGAAGCTGTTTGAGTAAGGCAGGAAATCACTGGCTTACATTTCTGTTATAGACAAAGTGTGACTTGGAGGTACAGATGACAGTTTTGTGCGGCCTCTTACTAGCCGTTGTCCTCAGGAGTAGTCAGGCTTCAGGTGTTTTCGGCGATGAATCTGCGTAGAGCCTCCCCCGTCAGAAAAATACTCCTTTGAATGTAGCAGTTCTGGTTTGTTTGGTTAAAAAGGCTCACCAAAATTTTAGTGACACTAATCTGTAGTCCCATTTAAATATATATGATTGCTAATATAATTAGGTGTATAATTGCCTAACTTGGGTGTATTGCCTCAAAGTTACGACAAGTATAATAGCATAAATAAATACCTATTGATTTAAAAAATCAAGTGAAAAGCCCATTCCACCTAATTTCCTAAAAGGCCCTTTTGAAAGTAGATGGAAGGATGCTCCATCCATCCTTGGTGAGAAGGTACCTTCTCACCGCTGCTATGCGTCAGGCAGGATGAGAAAGGAAGGCAGAGCAGTCTTATTTGCAGTTGCCAAAAGGTAGTGTTCGTCGTGGATGGGTGGATAAACAAAATGGGGCACATCCATACAATGGAATATTATTCGGCCTTAGAAAGGAAGGACGTTGGTTCAGTCTCATCCCGGCGGCCGCAGTGGCTCCTGTCTTTCCTGGCTCTCTCTGCTATTTCCCCTTCACTTCTAGAAACGCGGTCGCCAGTGTGGCTGCCTGTGGTCTCGTCACAGTGTTCAGTGACAGGAAAGTGTGTAAGTGGTCTTCACCAGAGGATGTGCAGCAGCCCAAGAAGGTGCTATTCTGCCTGAGTGAAGACACGAACCTCATGCTGGAGGAGGGTGAGGAGGTGCTGGTGGGTGATGCCGGCCAGACTTCAGACGATGCCACACCACTCTTGTCACGGGGCTGCCACACAAGGATGTAATGCTACCCGTGAGACCAAGGAGAGCGAGAAGGGGGCCTGGGAACCCTGAGACTGCACCCTGAAGAGCAGAGCGATCTGTGCCAGCTCCAAGGATACCGTCAAGGAGAAGCTGATGGGGATCAAATATGACTACAGGCAAACTGCTCCGAGGAGGTCAAGGACCACTGCACCCTGGCAGAGAAGCTGGGGGGAAGCGTCCTCATCTCCTTGGAGGGCAAATCTTCCTGAGCCCCCACCAGCCCCCTGCCTGGAGCATCTGACAACCCCAGACCTGCCCACAGGGTTGCAGGCTGCCCGCTTCCTACCGGACTTGGGGGGTGTGGGGCAGAGATCCCAGCAAGGGGAGGGCAATCTCTTCACTCCAGTTGCCAAGCAACACCCCTGCCTCCAGGACCATCCTCCTCCCTCCATCCCTGAAGGTTCTGCCCCCCTCCTCAGACTGTTTTGATCTTCTGATTTCTTCTTGTGTTGAAGTAGCTTAAGCTCAAATAGGCGTATGTGGGGGCAGGTGGGTGTATTTTTTTAACCCTCCCCAATTCGCACCTGTTCCTCCCTTTTCCTGTGCTGCCAACTTCTAAGAGCAGTGACTCTGGGCTTGTGTGTTTAGTTCTGTATATAAACGCTGTGTTGAGAGATGGCCACTCCCCATGGCCCCTGATTCCTTTCCCTTTTCCCCTGGGTCATGGCCACTCATGGATGTAGGACTAGGAAGGAACCTTCAGTTAAAAACAGGCAAAAAACAAAGGACAGTCTGACACACGCTAGTAAACACTGATGAACCTCGAAGACTCATGCTGCGTGAAATAAGCCAGTTAGAAAATGACAGATCTTGCATAGTTCTACTTAGCAAGGATCTGCTGTTGTTGCTAAGTCGCTTCAGTCGTGTCCGACTCTGTGCGACCCCATAGACGGCAGCCCACCAGGCTGCCCCGTCCCTGGGATTCTCCAGGCAAGAGCACTGGAGTGGTTTGCCATTTCCTTCTCCAATGCATGAAGGTGAAAAGTGAAAGGGAAGTCATTCAGTCGTGTCCGACTCTTCGCGACCCCATGGACTGCAGCCCACCAGGCTTCTCCGTCCACGGGATTTTCCAGGCAAGAGTATTGGAGTGGGGTGCCATTGCCTTCTCCGTAGGAAGGATCTACAGGAGTTAAATTCATAGAGACAAAGCAGAAAGGTGGTTGTGGGAGGGCGGGGAGAGGAGAGAGTTGCTCAGTGAATGTAGAGCATCAACTCTGCTAGATCAGAAGTTCTGGAGATGCGTGGTAGTGATGGTTACCCAACAATGTGAATGTGCTCGATGCTGCTGAACTGTACATTTCAAAATGGCTAGGATGGTCAACTTTATACTATGTGTGCTTACTTGCTCCGTCGTGTCCAACTCTTTGTGACCCCATGGACTGTATGTAGCCCACCAGGCTCCTCTGGCCATGGGATTCTCCAGGCAAGAATACTGAAGTGGGTTGCCATTTCCTTCTCCAAATATTATGTGTGTTATGTCACAATTAAAAAAAAAGTTCTGGAGAAAAAAGGGTAGGGAAAGTGTCGTGGTCAAGAGCATAACCTTCAGCTGGACTCAACCTGGGTTTTGAATACTGGTGTTCTGTGTCACCATCTCCCTATGCTTACCAGCCGTGTGACCTTTTGTTGTTGTTTAGTTGTTAAGTCTGGCTCTTTTTACGACAGAGGAGCCTGAGGCCCTCCCTCCAGGCTCCTCTGTCCATGGGATTACTGGAGTGGGTTGCCATTTTCTTCTCCAGGGACCTTCCCAACCCAGGGATTGAACCTATGGCTCCTGCATTGTCAGGCGGATTCTTTACCACTGAGCCACCGGGGAAGCTCTTATGTGACCGGGTCTCCCGCCTTGCGGGCAGACGCTTTAACCATCTGAGCTACCAGGGAATCCCCTTTTGTGACCGTAGACAGTTACTTCATCTCTAGATTTCATTTATCTGTACAACAGGGGTAAGAAGGTATCATATCAACTGAGGCTTGTTCGTGGGATAAAATGAGACCATGTGAACTGCATTAGTTGGTGCTAATCCCGTTGCTAGGAGAAGGTCTTATCCTTGGGAAGCGTCAGTCCCAAGGGCAGTGTGGGGTGAGAGCCCGAAGGGCTGGGAGGGCTGCTGTGGGCGCTGACTCACTGTCTCCGGCCCCTGTACATGGGCGGCCAGCCTTGGGTTGGGTCCTCTTGCCTAGAGAAGCCCCAGCATTGGTGGGGAAGCCCCAGGGCTATGCGTGTGCTTCTCCTCTCTCAGGTGTGGGGAGGGAAAGAACAGAAGCAGGCTTACGGTCCTGGCTTTGTGGACCCCCGTCACCTCAAATCTTCAGCCCCGGTGCTCCAGACCTCTTACAACTGTGGGCCTCCCCTGATTGTATGGGGAGGAGCATGCCACCTGGACACCACTGACGGGATGCTGTGTCTGGCTTTCGCCCTTCTGGCACTTGGCAGGTGTCTGCAGCAGGCTGTCCCTAGCTGTGGCGAGCTGGGGCTACTCTCTGCCATGGTGCACACCCTTCTCGTCGCTGTGGCTCCTCTAGGTGTGGGGTGTGGGCTCAATAGTTGTGGCGTGTGAGCTTAGTCTCCCCACGGCATGTCAGATTTTCCTGGACCAGGGATCCAACCCGTGTCTCCTGCACTGGCAGGTGGATTCCTAACCACTGGACCATCAGCGAAATCCTCTAATCTGTTTTTTTTTTTTTTTGACTATTATCAATCCCTGCCTTGGATTCTGGTGGTGGTTTCCATATCTAACCTACTCTTAGACCCAAAAACGATGCTGAGATATGGGCTTTAACAACCACTATTACAATAAGTGAAAGTGAAGTCACTTAATCAAGTCTGACTCTTTGAGATCCCATGGACTACCAGACTCCTCCGTCCATGGGATTTTCCAGGCAGGAATACTGGAGTGGGTTACCATTCCTTCTCCAGGGGCTCTTCCTGACCCAAGGATCGAACCTGGGTCTCCCGCATTGTAGGCAGACGCTTTTACAGTCTGAGCCACCAGGGATGTCTACTATTACAACAGTCCAATAATAAATGTTTTTTTTTTTTTTTTGTCTCTCTTCTCTGCCAAAAGTATTCCACGTCCTCTCCTTTTTCTCTGGTTGCTTCCTCTTCTTCCTCCTTCCTCCCTCGCTTCACATCCCTTAACCTTCTGTAATCCATTCTTCGTAAAGGCTCTAGGGACTGCCCACCATGTTAACAGCCCTGAAATCTGACTGGCAGTGTGAAATGAAGCGCCACTCAGCGGGCTCCTGGGGTTACACAAGACTCGGCAGGTAGAGTCCCTGCTGTTTGGGGCAGATGCTGCAGGTATCGGCCTGAACTGTGCTCAAGGCACAGTGTGAGCCATCGGCCTGAACTGTGCTCAAGGCGCAGTGTGAGCCGTGGCAGAAATCTGAAACTGCCTGAATGCCGGCCAAAGAATAATGCGCCCAGGGCTGTAAGTAACACCGGCGGCCCTGGCATGGTAGCCTGTATTTAAAACGATGCAGCCAAGTGCCCGCCAGATAATTAGTCAGGCTATGACCGAGTTCCACTTCATCTCACTCAGTAAGTCAGCTCTTGGCTCGATGCTGGAGTTTAAAATCTTGCCTCACGTTTCTTGTGATTTGCCGGGTTTTGGGGGCAGGGGGTCAGTGGTCACACTTTCCTGATGAGCTATGTTTATGCGTCTGTGTGTTTTTTTTCCTGTGAAGTTACAGGACGCCTTAAGAGATGGCAGTTTTTCAGTCAGTCAGTGTGGTAAACAGTAGTTAGAATTTGGGTTTGTGGCCCTGAGATGTAGATTCACATGCAGTTGTAATAAAGAATACAGGGTGATCCTGTGCGTGCACACTCGGTCGCTTCAGTCGTGTCTGACTCTGCGACCCCATGAACTGTAGCCAACCAGGCTCCTCTGTCCGTGCGATTCTCCAGGCAAAAGTCCTGGCGTGGGTTGCCATGCCCTCCTGCAGGGGATCTTCCCCACCCAGGGACTGAACCTGCATCTCCTGTGGTTCCTGCCCTGGCAGATGTGTTCTTTACCACTGAGCCCTGGGGGATCCCATGCACCCTTTAGTCAATTTCCCCCAGTGGGAATATCTTGCCAAACTATGGTACAACATCACAAGCAGGATTTTGTCATTGATACAGTCAAGATACAGGACATTTCCATCCCAGCAAGGATCCCTCCTATTTTTATAACCACATCCATCTACACCTGCCCCCCAGCCTTTAATCTCTGACAACCACTAATTGGTTCTCCATTTATAACTTTTTCAGAATATTATGTGTGGAATGCTACAGTTTATAAACTGTTGGAGTTGGCTTTTTTTCCCTCAACATAATTCTTTGGGGATTTATTTATGCTGGGTATATTGATAATTCCTTCCTTTTATTGCTGAGTTATTATTTCATGCTGTGAATGTACCACAGTCTAACTATTCACACACTGAAGGATATCTGGTTTTTTCCTGGATAACAGCTAATACAGTAAAGCTGCTGTAAACACTGGGTATAGGTTTCTTTGTGTGAAGGTCAGTTTCCATTTCTGAGAAATGCCCAGAAGTGCGCTTTCTGGGCTGTATGGTTGTACATGTCTAGTTTTTTAAGAAACTGCCTGACTTTCTGAATGAATCAGTTTCTCTACATCCTCATCAGTATTTCAGATTATTTTTAAAATAAACTTTTATTTTAGAACCATTTTAGATTTACAGAAAAGTTGTGATGTTAGGGTTCCCTTATACCCTATCCCTGGTTTCCTCCCTTAACATCTCATGTTAGTATGGCACATTTGTTAAAACTCTTGCTGCTGCTGCTGCTAAGTGGCTTCAGTCGTGTCCGACTCTGTGCAGCCCCATAGACGGCAGCCTACCAGGCTCCCCTGTCCCTGGGATTCTCCAGGCAAGAACACTGGAGTGGGTTGCCATTGCCTTCTCCATGTTACAACTAATAAACCAGTATTAAAAACATGAGAAGTCTGTACTTTATTCGTATTCCCTTAGTTTTTACCTAGTGTCCAGGCTGATACTGGTGTAGCTGGTGGGTAGGGATTGGGGAAGCCCCAGGTTATGGCAGAGACTGCAGGGGAAGGGGAGTTGGTGAGGGGATCCCTGATGGGGTGAGACACAGGAGATGTAGGGATGTTCCTGGAAGGGACAGCCTGTATTCTAAAATCCCTGGTGTCAGAAGTGTCCTTCCTTTCCTGAGTCTTCTGGAAATACAGCCCTCTAAAAGCACCTCGATAAATCACCTTGTCATCAGATTTTCCACTTTACTTCCTTAGCTGCTGAGCAAGTTTGGCTTATAAGGATGAAGGCCTTTCATGTGCTTTGGCAGTTGGAGGGGAGGGAGGCGATGAAGAGGTGATGCTTTGAGAGATAGCCCTGAAAGCAAGAGGGTTGTTCTTAGCGGGGCTGGTGCCTTAGGGGTTAGCACTCTAATGAGCAGTTTATCAATGCAGCGCTGAATAATTTAGAGTGAACAAAAAAAAGCCAGCCAAGGCCCCATGTGGTCCTTCATATAAATGCAATATAAATACCATAGGACCTTGCTTTATGTGCAGTTTTACCACTTTTCTCTAATGGTTTATTTTTTGAATTGTTGGTTTAACCTAGACTGTAAGCCCTCAGGGCAGCAGTGGCCTTTACACACAGGTTTTTACAAATGATAAAGTGTTTTTGCCTCACAGATGGGGGCAGATGGCAGATGGGCTTGGCTTTATTTGTTTTGGAGACCTGAATGTTCAAGTTATACATATTGCTTTAAAAAACCGAAAGGAGCCCTAGGCGTAGGAGATAATCTCTTGACTGTGGGTCATCGCCTGTCTCAGCTGGGGAAGCAGGAGAAACAGGGGCTTCTTGGAGGGCAGGGGATCTCAGACTAGATCTTAAAAAGTCGGTAGGGTTTGGGTCAGAGGACAACGAGGAGGAAAGTGTTTCCATGACCTTTCACAGGGTAATCCAGTTCTGATTCGTATGGCTATTTGCCTCCAATGACTTATTTCTCATCTGCTATAGATCGAGCCTCTAGAAGTTGGACAGTTGACAAATAACCTCCAGATCGAAGCGGGTGATTGAATGTTCTGGAGCAGAATATGGAAGTGAAGGTAGATGAATGAAACGTGTCAGAGGACCTTGCACGCACTGCTTTAGTAGCTTAAGCCTTCTGATTTCAGAGGTCAGTATTAGAAAGGGTCATAACTGTAAACCGTCCTCAGTCCGTGGAGATGTGTGAGACCAGCACTTTGCAGGAGGTCCATGGAAGTGGTCTTTGAATTTTCACACTGTGAGTGCATACAGGGAGACAAAAGGAGAGGGAAGCTTGTGCAATACCCAGAAAGAATTTTCCTAAGGAAACGGTAAATCCTTCAGTCTTTGTTCAGACATTCCCGTTGGGGCTTGCTTGCCAGGGAAGCAATCACTGAAAATGTGCTTAGGGGATTTAGTTAACTTGTGTAGGTCTTTAATATCTTTCCCAGGGAGTTCTCCCTTTAAAACTTTCTTGGCAAAAAAAAAAAATAATAATAATAAAAAATAAAACTTTCTTGGCATCTTTTATATTCACTTAAAAGACTGATACTTTGGCCGCTTGATGTGAAGAGCTGATTCATTGGAAAAGACCCTGATGCTAGGAAAAAATTGAAGGCAAAGGAGAAGTGGTTGGCACAGAGTGAGATAGATAGATAGGATCACCGATTCAGGAGACGGTGAAGGACAGAGAAGCCTGGTGTGCAGCAGTCTGCTGGATCACTAAGAGTCAGACACGACTTAGTGATGAACGGCCACAAAAGATTGAAGCCACTGATTTAGTATATGTGTTCAGGATTGGCAGTTCTTTCCAAATTAAACAAAAATTGCTATTAGAGACTGTGAGCTTTGTAAAGTGAAATGTTACGTACTTGTACTTGGTTTTTCTAAAGATGGAAACGTGTAGGTCACAGCTGAGGGGAACGCTCCAGTGTCCCCTTCACCTCTCCAGAGCTGTGCATTGAGTCTCCATCACTGGTCTTTTCCTGAGACATGTAAATCAACCTTATCTCCTGATGAGGAATCTTACACACTCAAAACTCTGAACTAACAAGTGGTTTCTCTTGGTAGAAGTGAGAACGGGAGGTATGGAGGGAAATTTTATTTCATATTTTAAGAACAAAGCAGTTCAAATTTTACCTATTTGCAATGAGCTTGTAATTCTTAAACTTCTAACAGTTTAGAGAAAATGTGCTGAGTTAACTTCTGTTTAAGCATCAGGTTAAACAAAAATTAACAAGTTTGATTATATCTGTCTTTTCTGTGGCTTAACTGAAAAACTAAGCATGACCGTTTCAAAAAATAATTTGAGTTTCTGTGACTAACATTACCCATCAGTCAGGTGGACCCACATGGGGGATCACTCATAAAATGTGTGGCCAGGAAGTCCTGTGCCCAGATTCTGGGGAAGATATGAATGGCATGCTACCTGATACCTGGCAAAAGGTAATGACTGCTCTGGTGACTGATAACAGGAGGACAGTGATAAGTTGTAGTGAGAGTTTAACCATCATTTTGGGAGAAAATGTTTGTTGATGAACCATCCAGACCTTGGAGTACAGGAGGGCCATCGGCCAGCTTGAGGGACTCATTTACCATCTTCCATCAGCCGTTTCCTTACTCTGAGTGGGCAGGCCACTGGGAGAAGGAGAATCTGGCTGGCTCTGATTTTCCAGTTATTTTAAATGTTAATCAGTGGCATCTGGTAGATGTGTCTCCTGTGTTGGTTACCAGTTAGCCTCCCAGGTCTGCAAACTTGCAGCTAGCCCCTCTGGGATCCCCCTGCAAGTTGGGGATCATGCCCAGTGCACCAGAGACCCTCCAGAGCCCTGCCGGGTAACCAATGTGCTGTAGCCCCTCCTGATGGGAGCGGGGTGGGGGACAAAGCAAAATGCAGCTCATGATACATCAGCACTGAGTTGACTCTTGCTCTTACTGTTTCTTAACTTGGCCTTGGCTCCAACAAGAAGGCACATTTTGTACCTGTCCCTCTTGATAGAGGGCTTCCCTTGTGGCTTAGATGGTAAAGAAGCTGCTTGCAGTGCAGGGGACCTGGGTTTGATCCCTGGGTTGGGAAGATCCCTCAGAGAAAGGCATGACTACCCACTCCGGTATTCTTGCCTAAAGAATTCCTTGGACAGAGGAGCTTGGCGAGCTCCATGGGGAAGCAAAGAGTTGGACATGACCGAGCAACTAACACTTTTCTCTTGATAGAAACCAAATTAAAAAAAAAAATTCATCACAATGTGAAAATCATATTAATGTTGTTAAACAGATCTAGTGCCACAGGAAACATTGCATCAGAGACCGTGTGTGTAAGGTACGTAGATATCTTATGGAGGGGACCTTTTCCTTAAATGAAAGTCCTGTTAAATGGGGCAGAGTGTGCTCAGTTGTCAGTGAAGCTACCTGTCTTCCTCCGGGGACTCACCAGGAGCAGGTGGGATGTGTGGGATCCATGCCAGTAATGCCATTGGGCAGACCAGGGTGTCACCACTTAGAGTTTACCACCCATAATAGGTGCAGACTTTAGGAGGCACATTTGAGGCCTGAAATAGAGGGTGAAGGATGAGACCTAAGTACTCCTAAAGATCACTAGAATACAAGTGATAATGCAAAAGTTATCCTGGTTAGGAGTGGTGAGGCTCCGATGGCCAGCTTCTGTGGTCTGAGTCCTGCACGAATGTCTCTTGTCTTCATCATCTAAAACCTAAAACCATCACTACAAACCATCTTGTGGTTTCAGGCAGAAGAGAGACACGTGGTTCCTGTGAATTTTTCTTTGCCTGGTATGTTACACCTGCAAAGGTGTGAATTACTTTGCTGTTTGTGTTCAAAACAGTAGGATTCTGGAAGAAAAATAAAAACACTCGTAGGATTCTGTTCCTGCCTACATGGCTAACGTATGAAGTTGTGCAGAGTTCAGTTATGGAAGGGAGGTTAGAGGCTATCTTGCCTGTGTTTTGGGATCTGAGTGCATCTGAATTTGCACGAAGCTCACGCCTCCTCTCTCTTCCTGTTGCTGATGTAAGCAGAGTATCCACCTGGAGTTGAGGCCGGCCCCGAGGCAGCTTGAACAGTCCTGGTTTGTGAGCAGAGCCTGGTCTTTGCTGAATGAAGTGCCTTTTCAGAAGGAGCTGCCCCGACCAGGGACCCTGTTTTTGTGCTGGGAAAGGTGCTCAGAGTTCTATCAGAAAGCCGAGCAGAGTGTTTCCCACAGTATCAGGCGCCCGGGCTGTTCTGGGCCCAAAGATAACGAAACAAGATAGGAGGGCAGACCAGGATTGTGTGCCCCAGGAGAGGTGTCTGGAGCCACTGCCAGGGGTTCCCCTCCTCCCTGAACCTGATAGGTTGAGAAAGTAGAGTGGCCTTGCAAATAAGGTGTGCACCCTGGAACCCTGCCAGGGAGGGAAAACCCAGAACACGCACACGGCCCGTTTGTGCATCTGGGAGAGTGGAGGGAAAGACGTTGTGCTGCAAAGACACCTCTCTGAGTGAGCAGGGGCCAACCGTGTTCCTGTTCTCCATCAGGGTGGGCTCATCCTCATGCATTTCTTTTCCTCTGTAGGAGGGTAACCAGATGGGATGGGGAGGAAAGGAGTAAATCTGAGCAGCCTCCGCTGGGCTTCTCATTCAATGGAGGCCTCCCTCTGTGAAGGCTTGGATCACCTAGTGTCTCAGACAACCTTGGTAACAATCCATTTCAGAAAGATCTGCAGGGGGCACTGCGTTCCATGATGTCATTTTTGTTATCAGCTCCAGTTGTGTGAACACTGATGGAAAGAATTGTTGACATGTGAATGGGGATCTCTGCCCAGGGTCCTTTGCTTTGCCTGGGGATGTTGCTGTTAGTCCCTGGGAACGTGAGAGGGAGACGCTGCCCTGGAGAAGCTAGAATGGGTGGAGCGGGGTCAGTGTGAGATGCTACAGAGCCTGAAGATGCGTCTTGCAGTCACTTGGGTTGTGCTCTGCTGACCTCTAGGTTGCAGATGGTGCTGCCTCAGGAAGAGTGGTGGAGTGTGCGACCTGGGAGTCCCTGGATCCTCCATAGTCTGATCGGATGTCTTTCTGCATCAGCCCATGAAGGAGCTGTACCTCCAGGGTTGATGTGGTTGAGGGCTTCTGGGATATGCCACAGATTTTCTGATGATCTGGGGTTTGCCTTCTCTCACGGGTTCCTTGAGGCTGTGGCTGAGCAGTGCTGGCAGTCATATACTGAATTTGTTCTTTAAAGGCAAGGTGTCCTTTAAGGAAAGGCTGGGCTCACGAGGAGATATGGGCTTCCCAGATTGTTTAACAACACAGTAGACTTTTTTTCTGCTATCCTTAACTGGCAGCATCAAAAACTGGGCACAGGGATCCCTACTTTGGGTGTTGATGACATTCAGCAGTATGCTAGCGTTTGGCAGGGACTTGCTGGGGTGGGGCGGGGAGGGGAGGTTCTGAAGGGGGTTTTCCTCATGCAGTTGCTGTTGAAGAATGTTAGGTGCAGAAAGACGAGAACCTGATTCGAGAGAGTTTGGTTCAGGCAGACAGGTTCAGAAAGGGGCCTTTCCTCCGTGATGAAACCCAGGAAAATGAGAAGGCGTGAAGCCTCCTTGCCAGGGGCACCTCTCAGGAAACAGGACAGCTGGAAGGTGGTCATTGCCTGGCACACGGGCTACCTCACAAGTGGTCATTTTCATAAGCCAAAAAAAAAAAAAGATGCCAAACCAGTTTAGCAAAAATCTGGTGGCCCCACCCTTTACTCATTTCCGCAGTCTCCCAGCTTCCTCAAGTGAGTATCTTTTAATTCTATTTTTCCCTTAGACGCTTTCACCTCTGCTTTGGTTTGGCAGCTGGGAGGGCCTCCTGCGCCTAGAGCCGTGTCTCCCAGCATTCAGGACCCTGGTGCTTTGTGTCCCGGCCGCCGCACGGTGGGGACTCCGTGCAGAACTCGATGGTCTCCACGGACGCTTTCTGGGGTCACTGCTGTCTCTGCTCTAGGGGCTGAGGGGAGCTGAGGCGGGGCCTATGGCAGCAGGGGGAGGGCTCCGTGTGTTCTGCAGCCTGAGTTTGTGAGAGAACGTGGGATGTAAGAGCAGCGACTCTTGTGCTCCCGGAGACTTTCAGCGGAAGCACGCTGACGGAAACCGCCCACCCTGGCCAGGCACCGGAGTGACCATTTGTGTGAGTTGTTTTACGACAGGAGGTCCTGGTAAGGAACAGGGAACTAACAAGCCACCACCAACAGGGAGAATTCAGCAGAGGTCGAAAGGAGACGCCGTGTGGCCTACCACTTCCCAGAATCCTTCTTGCTGGCGTCCATCTTGGCTGAGCAATGCGTGCGCCACCAGGAAGGACCCTGAGTCAGAACGACTGGCTAAAAAGGCAACCTGGAAACTAACCCCATCACCATACATCCACGTGGCAGAGCAGTCCTCCTGTGTCCTTTTACCCTCCTGCTCGCCTCCCAGGTGCCCCTTCCCAATAAAATCTCTTGCTTTGTCAATACGTGTGTCTCTTCAGACAGTCCAAGTGTTAGACAAGAACCCACTCTCAGACTCTGGAGAGGGGTCCTCCTCCTGACAACAAAACCAGGTCTTATTAGCAACCCCCTTCCTCTGAATCCCTTCTTGTCTGTGGTCTAGTCTTTCAGTTGAGTGTGTAGGTCTATGCTTTCCGGGGGAGAGAGAGGAGAGAGTGTTCTTCCTTTAATGAGTTCATCCTTTTTTCTCAGTCAGACTGGGAGCTCCTCACAGGGGCAGCTATGGCGGTAGTGCTTGTGCTTGGCCCCCATCCGTGAGG
This sequence comes from Oryx dammah, assembly GCF_014754425.2. Lineage (NCBI taxonomy): Eukaryota > Metazoa > Chordata > Mammalia > Artiodactyla > Bovidae > Oryx > Oryx dammah. The sequence goes on from NW_024070206.1 coordinate 12,167,611, forward strand.
CCTGTGCTCTGAGAGGGACCCAGACACGCTGAAACGCATCCTGAGAAGAAAGGCCAGGGTGGCGAGGAAAGCGGGATACCCAAGCGTGGGAGAGATGGCTGAGCTGTCTCAGGGCTTTTTCTAGAGAATGTGTTCATGATGGCTTGGTGTGGGTGGTTGGGGGTGGCCATTGGCTGTGAACACAGACTTCAAATAGTCTGGAGCTCAGCGTGGGACCAGGAGTTGGGGGGCACGGAGAGTGGATGTTATCAAGGATGTTCTCTGTGCCAGCCCTTACGACCTGTTATTTCCTCTCCCCAGTCACAGCTGTGACTAGTGGGTGAACGTGTCAGAGAGATTCCAGCCCAGTCTAAGACACAACTTTCGGAAGACTCGAATGGTCCATGCAGCTGCCCCCTGGCACTCCCACTGCAAGGAGTTTTCATGTGGGGACTGGCTCATCTTTCGTGGGGCGTCTTCCTGCTTCATGGCTTGTCCACAGGATGTATCCAGCTAAGGACCATTCTTTCCTAAGATAGTCCTTACTTTGAGGGGATTAAAGTGTCTGTTCTTTTGCCAATGGTCTCTGACATTAAGTAAATATTAACTGGTCCATGGATTCTCTTTTAAGATCAGGGCTGCCTCCCAAGACCTACCTGTAAGACCCCTTTCAACACTGAGTTCCTATGGCTGTGACCTCTGTAAGGGTAACTCTTAGAGAGCGTAGAATATAGCCTTGCCCTCTGTGGATGGCTGCTAAAAGTTAAAAACAAAACAAAGCACAAAGCTGCTCATATAAAATAGAATTTCCAGGAGAGCAGTTATCCTGGGTTGATCCCAAGTTAGGAATATTGAGGCACACCTGGCAGACCCTGCTGTTGCTTCTGCTTCTGTCTTTACACTGGATATTCTTGCCTGATGGTTCATCCTTAACTCGGAAGTACTGACCTTTGCATGTTGTGTTTAACCTGTTTTCCTGTGAATGTGAGAGGATCCCTTCTCATTCCTGTCCACGTCATCTGTGGTTGCATAAATCCCGTTCAATTTACGGCTCTCCAAGACCCAGCTTCATTACATTCATTCATGAGTGTTTGTCCCAGTTCTGCAAGAGTGGATAAAGGTTGAGCAGAAGAGTTTCTGCCATCTGAAGCTCAGTCTTGAATAGGGCAGCGGCAATGCAGGTTCAGTCGCTGGGTCAGGAAGATCCCCTGGAGGAGGAAATGGCAACCCCCTCCAGTATTCTTGCCCAGAGAGTCCCATGGACAGAGGAGCCTGATGGGCTACAGTCCATGGGATTGCAAAGAGCTGGACACGACTGAGTACACAACACAAATAAGACTAGATAGGATACACAGCAGGGCATGAATAGGTGCTGAAGAGGTGCAGGAGCTTGTGTCTACCAGGATCTGGAGTGTTCTGAACAACAGGACTTGGAAGACCTTGAAAAGTGGGCAGTGGGAGAAGGGAGGTGGTGTAGGTGTGGAGCAACATGAAGGCCTGGGGATGGAGAACAGTGAAGGGGCTTTCTTGGAGCAGAAGGTTCATGCTGGAATGTTCCATCTGGGAGGTAAGCCTGTGTTGGTGAGGTGGAGGGGTGGGGAACTGATGTGACGTGGGCAGAGGAGGCCACGGCTGTATGGGAAGCCAGGGGATGTGACAGGGCGCTGGGCTGTGACCCTCGGACTGTGCTGCTGTCAAGCTGGGTGACTTGGGATGGCACAACTTCTCTCTGTTTCCGAGGTTTCCTGGCTTCTAAGTTTAGGCCCAGCTTTGAAAAATGGCTATGAGGGTCAAGGAGGATAATAAGCAGGTGGAAGCACCTTGAAAATGTCAGGGCATTGAAATGTATGAAAAGTTTTCTGCAGTGACTAATATCATTACTTATCTGAGTCAGAAAGTGGAGGTAAGCAACTTTTCTTTTTTTGTTGTTCATTTTGAAAATATAGGGAGGGAGGGATACATGTTGCACCAAAACTCACGCCTGATTTCTTAGGTCTTTCCGAAGGTCAGGAGAGATCTGCCTGTGGTTAGCTGTGGATTTGGTTAACTTGACTCTGAGACTGACCATATCTTATCCAGGGTCTGTTTATTTTCAGAAGTGAATGACTGCTGTAGACAAACCTGTTTTACTTCCTTGGGTGGCTACCCAGGGTAATGAGTCTAAACTTACTCTTTGTCTCTTGTGGTTGTTAGTCTTTAACAACCACAAGAGGAGGTGTAGAATGTACAGGCTTTGTGCAGCCAGCTGTTCTCTGGAAATGCCCAGTAACGATGAGAGTAACAGTGGATGCCATGGTGGTACACGTGCACGTTTACGTTTAATCTGATCTTCATAATGATTCATACACATTACCATTCTTAACCTTGTTCTTGTTCAGTTGCTCAGTTGTGTCCGACGCTTTGCAACCGCCTGGACTGCAGCACGCCAGGCTTCCCTGTCCATCACCAACTCCCAGAGCTTACTCAAACTCATGTCCATTGAGTTGGTGATGCCATCCAACCATCTCATCCTCTGCCACCCTCTTCTACTTTTGTCTTCAATCTTTCCCAGCATTGGGGTCTTTTCTAATTGACTCCTTGTATTAGATGGCCAAAGTGTTAGAATTTAAGCATCAATCCTTCCAATGAATATTCAAGGTTCATTTCCTTTAGATTGTCCTTGCAGTCCAAGGGACTCTCAAGATCTTCTCCAGCACCATGATTTGGCGCTCAGACTTCTTTTTGGTCCAGCTCTCACAATGTATGTGACTACTGGAAAAACCATAGCTTTGACCATACAGATCTTTGTTCATAAAGTGACGTCTCTACTTTTTAATATACTGTCTAGCTTTGTCATAGTTTTCCTTCCAAGGAGCAAGCGTGTTTTAGTTTCATGGCTGTAGTCACCATCTGCAGTGATTTTGGAGCCCAAGAAAATAAAATCTGTTACTGCTTCCACTTTTTCACCTATTTGCCATGAAGTGATGGGACCAGATGCCATGATCTTAGTTTTTTGGATGCTGAGTGTTAAGCCAGCTTTTTCACTCTCCTGTTTCACCTTCATCAAGAGGCCCTTTAGTTCCTCTTTGCTTTCTGCCATTAGGGTGGTATCATCTGCATATCTGAGGCTATTGATATTTCTTCTGGCAATCTTGATACCAGCTTGTGCTTTATCCAGCCTGGCATTTCTCATGATGTACTCTGCATATAAGTTAAAGCAAGGTGACTATATACAACCTTGACGTACCCTTTAACCTTTCTGAATTTTGAACCAGTCCATTGTTCCATGTCTGGTTCAAACCATTACTTCTTGACCTGCATATGGGCTTCTCACGAGTCAGGTAAGGTGCTCTGGTATTCCCATCTCTCAAAGGATTTAAGAAATTTTAAATTTTAAAAGAATTTAAGAAAGAATTTAGCAAGAGGCAAAGTGATAGTCCTATTAGATTAGGATGCTTGTGAGGCTTACAAGTAGATGGGTGAGAGGATGCTGTGCCCTGAGAACTTAGTGGGCTACAGTTTTATTATCAAAGGAAAAGTGGGGAGGGGGAAAAGACTGTCTTTTTTGACATCATACTTCCATTATCAACTCCTCCTGAGGAGCTATCCCTATGTTAGGTCCACAGATTGTTCTGTGCATGTGCATAGAGCGTGTCCTAGGGATCCTTACTTACTGGGCTCACCGGGCATGCTGTAGTCCTCATGCCGCCACTGTGTTATTGTTTGGGGGCGTGTCCCATGCTTCTGCTGCATGGTTTTGTTGCTAAGCGAGCCTGCTTGGTTTTGGGCTGAAGCAGACCTGCTCTCTTGAGTGATCATTCACTTCCAGGGGTCTCTCCCATATGTTTTCTACTTACAGTCCCGTAGTGGGATAAACCGTTTAATCACTTACTTTGTCCCTTTACTCTGACCCTGTGAAATTCACCAATGTGTGAACAAAGGGCATGCGTTACTTTCCAGTGTGATGTTATTTTTGTTTTTTCGTTTTGCAGAGTACATGCTTTTGATGAACACCAAATAATATACATAAATTCGACATTGATTCTATGTAGGTTTTAAGAACCCTGTACCAGAACTTGCAAAATGATTATTTTGGCTTCTCTGAGTCTTAAATTCAAGGAATAAACCACAGTAAAACATTTAGGCAGGGTCTTTGGTCATTTGGGCCTGTGGGTGGTTTTGCACATGGATCACCTAGTCTCATGTGGTTTTTCAAAAGAATTGTACTTTTTTATATATTTGATTTGGCTGTGCTGAGTACTAGCTGTGGCATGTGAACTCTTAGTTGTTGCATGTAGGATCTAGTTCCCTGGTTCCCTGACCAGGGATTGAACCTGAGACCCCTGTGGACCACCCAGAAAGCCCCTTCTGGTGTGATTCTTACCTGGGGAAGCTTGTGATGTCAAGACCTGTGGGTGGTCAGTCTTGGCAGTGATCGAGGTAATGGAGAAGGCTCTCGGCTCCTTTCTGGTCTCAGTACTTAAGGTTTCAGTCAGATCTGAAATAACCATCACGCCCAAAGCTGTCCTTTTAGTCATGCCGACAGCACCGACACCTCATTTGCTGGAAGATACCTGTCATCTTTCATCGCTCTCCATTCAGGAGGGGTGCCTTTAGTTTCTTAACCCAGACTCATCGTCCCTGAATGTTCTGTGCAGGTTCCAGTGAGGGAGTGCTTTCTCAGTGGGTCAAGCCTTGGGACACTAAGGGAAGCCTCTGAGATTGTGTAAGGGAGCTTATGCTGTATGGTTAGGTAGGTGGCTGCAATTCTTTGCCCACTACCTCAGCAGGAAATACAGGGGGCACAACTGGGACATGGGATATGCAGGCCGTGCTGTGCACCGAGGCCCCGAACATCGAACTGCTGTGCAGCGTGTCGGTCTGCAGCTGAGGAACTGCAGCCCAAAGAGCAGCTCCTCGTAATGATGACTCAGCCCTCCTGTGTGCATAATTCTTCATTCCAATTACCGCTCTCTGTGTGCCGCCAGCTTTCTTAGATCAGAGGCTGGGGGGGCTTTGAACTGACTGGGTCTTCCCCTGGGACACAAGCTCTCGGAGGCGGGGTGGGGCTGGTCTGGTGCGTCTTTGGAGCTGGAAAGAGGCTGGGGAAGCTGGGACCCAGGGGCTGGTGGGATTAAGAGTGGACCCTTCGCCACAGAAACTGGACCAGGTACCAGGTCAAGGGGCTGATCTCTCTCACATCCCTTGAAAAGTTTGTCTGGTGGTCCAAAACAGAGTTCTCTAATACAGTCCAGTCCTTGCTCTGCCCAGGCTTTTTTTTTTTTTTCCAAAGCAAATCAGGGTTTAAGAAGAAAGGAAATCAGCACATATTGAACTCCTAATAGAACCAAGTGTTTTTCCTGCATGGTCTTATTTAATTTGCATGAAAGGTTTATCCTAATTTTATAAGTACTGGAGTCCATACTTTTATTTGTGACACAGAAAATTTTCTTTTATTGGACTTCGCATATGTATATAATTTTGGTAGGGAAAAGCAATGAACTAAATCAGCAAATACAATATTATAGTTAAAAAAAGGAAAACAGTAATGAATGAAGTCATAGTAATGTCTTTTTTTTCTTTTTGCAAAAAAGGAGGAACATCACATTAAGAAACACTTGCAAATGGGTGGACCCATGAGGTTCAAAGTGTGATTTGCATGTGGAATGATGGCATTGAGGTCACTCAGGCTTGAAGCCTATATTTAAAATTAGATCTGACTGACATCAAAGGCCACTAGTATCCAGAAGGCCTGCTAATATATATATATATATATATATATTTTTTTTTTTCCTGGTAATAGAATTCGAGGATTGTATCTTGGGTCACGATCCTTGGGATTTAGGCCCTTCACAAGGGAACGGAGACCCAGGATGACTGATACCTTAGGGTGAGTTAGGGGAAGAACGGGTGGTGTCCATCGTTTCTGGGAAGAGTTCACTGTGGGTCACAGGGTGATGGAAATTCTTTATCCTCAGAACATCAGCCTGGCATGCCAACCCTGAACTAGGACATCTTGGCATGTTTCTCTTTTGGAGCTGTTTTCACTATGTGTGGAGGTATGGTGAGTGAGAGGGAGGTGAGGGCATTAGGAAGAACAATAAGGCAAAATTGAACCCTGGAATAAAAATGGAACCAAGATCCCTCTAAACCAGATCCAAGGAAAGGCTGGAAGCCTGCTTAGGAGATAGCACTCAAGGGAGGCATCCAGGGGTCAGAGGCAAGCTCCTGAAAGCTAGACTTGAAAAATTAACTTTAAACCCTGATACACATACTTCCAAATGACTGTGAGCCTTTTAGGGGCACAGACCAGGCTTTATGTGTTTATGTATGGATGCGCCCGAAAGCAGAAGTATATAGGGGGCTGCAGAGCTGCAATGTAGCTTTATCTCTGCTTAGGCTCCGTGTCATTTCCACACCTGTCAGTGCTGGTGACTGTTGCCTCTTGTTGTCTACCTCTCAGACCCTAGGATTTGGCAGCATAGTTATTGAGCTCCTTAGGAAGCAGATCCCTAAGTATTTCATGTTCATTAATATGCCAGATATGGACGAGAGATGAGGCATGGAGCAGGGCCTTTGCTAGAGAAGTTTCAGGTGCTGTCGGGGAGATTAAATCCACAGATACAGGGCTGTGCAAGGTGACAGAGGCCTGCAGAGGGCTCTGATGAAAGGTGTCTCGGTGAACCATGTCAGGAAAGGCTTCCTGGAGGAGGAGACACTTGGTCAGAGACTTAGAGGACAGGGTAGCTAGGCAGAAAAGGAGTGTCCTGGACAGTGGGAGTGGTATATGAGAAATAAAGCGGAGTGCGTTCAGTGACGTGGCAACGGTGCAGCGTGTCTGGAGTCTCGGGTCGCTGGCTCCGGGATCAGGAAGCGTCTTGTAGGCTGCCCGAAATGTCTGGACTTTACCTGAAGCAGGGAGAGCCATGAATCTAGACTCAGGCTCCTGAGTCTAATTTCCACCCCTAGGATTTAGGGTCCCTGGGCATGGGGGACAATGACTTTTGGTTGACAGCTGTATCCTTGGGACCTCAAATGGTGCCTGGTACATCGGGAGGTCAGTGAACTTCATCACCTTTGTGTATTCAGCAGACCCATGTGCTGTGCATTGGGTTGGAGGCATTAGCAAGAGGGCTCACCAGGAGATTTCTGCAGTAATTCAGGTGACTTAGGAGAGGGCAGTCGTGGTGATCAGAAGACAAAGCTGCTTTGAGAGGAGTTCCAGAAGACCTGCAGACTGACTGCGTGTGGCAGGTGCAGGGGAAGAGCTGAGGTTAACTCCTGGGACTCCGACTCGGACACTTAACAGAGGGAACCCAGTGTGGCAGGAAGGGGCGGGCGAGGGTGGAGGGTTGTTAGGGGCAGGTGGGGTTGAGGAGTCTGTGGAACAGCTGGTGGTGCTGGCCTGCGAGCCTTTAGACATCCACGTCTAGAGCCCAGGAAGGCATTCCAGGCTTAACTAGGGGATTTAAGGTTTAGGTGGGATCAGGTAGAGTGGAAACTATGTAAGCTGTCACTTCCCGGAGTGTGGAGGAGGAGACAAGACGGCGGCCCCCAGTGGAGCCCTGCCCAGTGCTGGGGCCCCGGGGGCAGGGGGGCACCTGCAGGGCCCGAGGGAGGGGGTAGACTGTGTTCCTGCTGAAAAACAAAAGCACAGAATCAGATGGAATAAAAAGTCTGCCGCCTTCTTTTTGCCGTCTTATCCCCTTCCTGGAAGTAGCTGCAGAAGACATTTCGTCCTGTATCCTTCCAGCTGTTTTCTGTGCCTAAACAAGCCTAAATATGTGTGCCTTTTATTTTTATCCAGAGGGATTTGACTTTTATAACTTCCCCTTCAATTCTATGAGTCTGTGATTCATGCAGAAAAACATTTAAAGAGATCTCGTAAAAACACAGGTTGAGTCTTATAGCTGATTGATCCAGATTTAACACCCCATGGTGAAAGAACAGAATTGTAAATGTTATCCAAAACAGCAATGTCAAGGTGATACCCTGGAGTCTGTGCTTCTTCACTACCTGTGAGTATACACGGTGGGGGGTGCCCCGCTCCCTGGTCCCTTCCTGCCTGCTGTTGGTGTTGGGGTGCATAGTTCACTGAGGTTTCCTGGCTGCACTAAACTAAAACAGGTCCACGCAGCAGGAATTCCAGGGGCTGTGAGAATAGCTGAGGGCAGAGCCCATGTTTGCTTGTTTCTGCTGCTAAGTCACTTCATTTGTGTCCGACTCTGTGCGACCCCATAGACGGCAGCCCACCAGGCTCCCCTGTCCCTGGGATTCTCCAGGCAAGAACACTGGAGTGGGTTGCCATTGCCTTCTCCAATGCATGAAAGTGAAAAGTGAAAGTGAAGTTGCTCAGTTGTGTCTGACTCTTTGCGACCCGGTGGACTGCAGCCTACCAGGGTCCTCTGTCCATGGGGTTTTCCAGACAAGAGTACTGGAGTGGGGTGCCATTGCCTTCTCCTTGCTTGTTTCTAGCTACCTTTCTAGCTATGTCCCTTAGAAGAAAAGGGCTTTCCAGAGTCCTTCTTCTTGGCCAGGCTGTGTGACCTTGCTCAGGTGACTCCCCCTCTCTGGGCCTTAGTTTTTCCATCTCTAAAATGAGAAAACTTGAACTAAGATCTCTACGGTTGCTTCTGCCACAAGTGTTTCATCATAGCTCTCCCATCTACCTGCTGTGGGTTACACTGAGTGAAGGTAGAGCAGGAGAGTGTCTTGACAAAGACCACATGCTATGTTATTTACCGTCAGTAAATCATAATTAAACTGAGCTACTGTCTTACATCACCTTTTCTACCTTCTAGGGAAGTGGCATGGTAATTTGTATAGTGGGAAGGGCTGCCCCTTTAATTTAAAAAAAAATGAAGAAAAAGATATTTAAAAAAAGAAAGGAAAAGAACAGAGCCCTGCAGAAAGTGTTTTGAAATATAATGGATTTTGGTAAATGGTTTCTTCCATCAATGTCACAGGTGCCCGTGAAGGCCAGTGGTATAACAAGTCTGGAGATTTAATTAGAATGGCTTTCGAGTTTTTAAAACACCACTTCAGTGGAAAACCATCCATTTTTTCCTCCTGATATGCCTCAGGATCCTTCAAATGACATGTTTTTCCTTGTTTGCAGAAATCTTTTATTCTGGGACCACCACTGTCAAATTCCAGCGTCTTATGACTTTGGGTAAGATTGGTTGGATAAGAGGTTTTGTTGTTGTTAGAATGCATTTTTAAAAAAAGAAATGGGAAAATATACTTTTTATGAAGAATGAAATATATACATTTTGAAAGCTCTTCCCATCAGCATTTTTAATTTAAATACCTCGCTTTGGGGGATGATCCTAGGGAATTGTTGCTCTTAAAACTTTTAAATAAGACACTTGAATGTAGGTCACTTTGCAGTCATTTTAAGTTTCACATCCTGGTAGGAGCTTCAACTTCCCTCTGTGCTGAGAAAGATGTGAAAATTTCAGCCAGAAACTTTCTCTGGAGGGAGGTGCTTAATTGCTGCCTCTCTTGGGGTTCCTTGCTTTAAGGTAACTAACTAGTACATCTGCCAAAAGTAAATATGGAGCCCTGATGTATCCCCAACACTGAGGGACTGGAGGGTGTGTGGGTTCGAGTCCTGCTGCTGGACACTTTACATGGAACTTGGCCTCAAGCAGCCTCAGCTTGTAAAGCAGTTTGGGTGGGAGGAGCCTTTGTCCTCAGAAGGCCTGGTGGATGTGTGTGGGTTTTTAAAAATTAACTGTTACTGGAGCATGGTTACTTTACAATGCTGTGTCAGTTTCTCCTGTACAGCAAAATAAATCAGCCATACATACATCCTCTCCCTTGTGGACTTTCTCCCCATTCCTGTCCCCACAGAACATTAAGGAGAGCTCACTGTGCTCTACACTGGGTTCCCCGTGGTGATCTGTTTTATACATAGTATCAACAGTGTATATAAATTCCAGTCTCCCAGTTCTTCCCAGGCTTTCCCCTGTGTATCCATTCATTTTTTCTCTACATCCCTTTCCCTATTTCTGCATTGCAAATAGGATTATCAGTACCGTTTTTCTAGATTCCACCTGTGTGCATTAATGCACGGCATTTGTTTTTCTCTTTCTGACTTACTTCACCCAGTATGACCATCCCTAGGTCCATCCACATCTCTACAAGTGACCCCAAGTGAAAGTGTGGGGTTTGTTTAGCTGAACCATGTGCATGTTAGGTTCTATCTAGGTGTGGCAAAGGGCCTTAATACTTTATAGTGTGTATACTTCTTCCTGTAACACTTATTGGCGACCCAGGATGAGATGGCTGGATGGCATCACTGACTCGATGGATGTGAGTCTGAGTGAACTCCGGGAGATGGTGATGGACAGGGAGGCCTGGCGTGCTGTGATTCATGGGGTTGCAAAGAGTTGGACACGACTGAGCGACTGAACTGAATCTAGTGTTTCACAGGGTTGAAATACCAGCATCTCCCTTCTTCCTAGGCCAAGCTTCTGTCCCCGAGGAATACACTGCTCTTCCTCAAGGTCTCTTGAGGGTCGTTTCTAGGTTTATTTGCTGTCATTCTGCACATATATATCCCGTAGAGCATCTTCCAGAAACCTCTCTTACATTTTCCATCTAAGTCCTGTTTCTGGACAGAAGATGAACCATGAATGTCCTAAAGGCCCAAAGTCTCGTCACAGCTGTGCCTCTAGCCAGCTTCCTCACCATAAACTAAAGAGTTTGGGTGAGAGGTGATGATACTGTCTGACCGAAGGACTCTTCTGAATGCCTGCTGTGTGCTCAGTCCTAAACCAGACCCCGTGGGAGCTGCGACAGGGCCGAAGGTGCTGAGCAGGTCACCGTGAGCATTCTAGGCATGTCCGTAGCAAACAGTAGGCCAGGGCTGCACACCGTCTCTCTTTTTTGCACATTAAGTTCTCACTTTACCTCCTGTCCTTCTTTTGGCACCTGTTAGGAAAGGCTCTTCCCGGGGACTTCCCTGATGATCCAGTGGTTAAGACTTCTCCTTCTAATGCAGGGGGTGTGGGTTTGATCCCTTTTGGGGAGCTAAGGATCCCATATGCCTCATGGCCAAAAAACCAAAACATGAATCAGAAGCAATATTGTAACAAATTTAATGAAGACTTTAAAAAATGGTCCACATTAAAAAAAAAATCTTAAAAAAAAAAAGGGTTCTTCCTGTCTGTACTGTCTAAGGAGACCTTCAGGGATTTTCTGGGTCTGGTGCTAATGTTATAGAATTTTTTCATTCTTATTCCTTGCGTTCAGTGTGCTTGCATACTAGGTTGCCTCAGTCGTGCCTGACTCTTTGCAACTCCGTGGATTGTAGCCCACCAGGCTTCTCTGTCCGTGGGATTCTCCAGGCAAGAATACTGGAGTGGGTTGTCATGCCCTCCTCCAGGGGCCTCACCGTCATGTATCTGGATAAATACTGAGGTAACTAGTCATGTAGAATTCTTATTTCCAGGTGGGTCAACTGCTGCAACACCCCTTTCTGGGGCTGGTGTCCACCGGGCAGCGGAGAAGCCTGGGGTTCTGAGCCCGTGAAGTACTCACACAGTCACAGATGGTTCTTGTCTCAGAAACTGATGCTTCCTTCTGAATCCCACCTAGGGCCCCCACTCCTGCCCGCTAGAGTCAGGGAGAATGCCTATTGTACTCTACACGACAGCTCTTCAGATGTTTTTAAGACAGAAAATAGCCTTCCCAAAGCCCTTCCAAGCTATAAACTTGTCCAGTCCCCTCCACTATTATTCATTTAACAGACCTTTACCCCTCGCCCCTTCCTGTGAGTACGCATTGGTTTGCCAGTGATCTTTATGTGTAGTCACTTCTTGCTGTGAAGTGCTCTGGGCTAGATCCTGTTACCTTGATGAATTGGAACAAGAAAGATAAAACTTAAAAATTTATAGTTGAAGGATAATTAATTGCTTTACAATATTGTTGATTTCTGCCATACGTCAACAGGAATCAGCATAGGTACACATTTGTCCGCTCTCTTGAACCTTCTCCCACCTCCCACCCCATCCCACCCCTCTAGGTTGTCACAGAGCACCGGGTTGAGCTCCCTGAGCCATAGAGCAAATTCCCACTGGCCATCTGTTTTGCATATGGTGGTGTTCATGTTTCCATGGTACTCTCTCCATGGAAGAGTAGGCATGGGCACCCTCTCCTTCCCCCTGTGTGTCCACAAGCCTGTTCTCTCTTTCTGCATCTCCACTGCTGCCCTAGAAAATAGGTTCATCAGTCCCATCTTTCTAGATTCCATACATATGTGTTAATATATGATACTTGTTTATATATGATAGAGAAACATGATTTCTCTTTCTGAGTTACTTTGCTCTGTATAATAGGCTCTAGGTTCATCTGCCTGATTAGAATTGACTCAACTGTGTTCCTTTTTATGGGTGAGTAATATTCCATTTATGTACCACAGCTTCTTTAAAATCATTCATCTGTGATGGACATCTAGGCTGCTTCCATGTCCTAGCTATTGTACATAGTGCTGCAGTGAACACTGGGGTACGTGTGTCTTTTTCAGTTATGGTTTTCTCTGGGGATATGCCCAGTAGTGGGACTGCTGGGTCACGTGGTGGTTTCATTCCCTAGTTTTGTAAGGAATTGCCATACTGTCCTCCGGGCTTCCCTGGTGGCTCAGATGGTAGAGAATCCGCCTGCAATGTGGGAGATCTGGGTCCGTCCCTGGGTTGGGAAGATCCCCTGGAGAAGGGCATGGCAACCCACTCCAGTATTCTTGCCTGGAGAATCCCATGGACGGAAGAGCTTGGCATGCTATAGTCCTTGGGACTGTAGACTGTAGACACAAAGAATCAGACATGACTGAGCAACTAAGCACAGCACATACTGTCCTCCGAAGTGGCTGTATCAATTTACATTTCCACCAACAGTGCAAGAGAGTTCCCTTTTGTCCATACCCTCTCCAGCATGTATTGTTTGTAGATTTTTTGATGTTGGCCTTTCTGACTGGTGTGAGGTGATATCTAAGTATAGTTTTGATTTGCATTTCTCTGATAATGAGCTAAGTTGAGCATCTTTTCATGTCTTGATTAACCATCTGTATGTCTCTGTATGGAGAAACATCTGTCTAGGTCTTCTGCACACTTTTTGATTGGGTTGTTTGTTTTTCTGGTATTGAATTTCATGAGCTGCTTGTATATTTTGAAGATTAATCCTTTGTCAGTTGTTCCATTTGCTCTTCTTTTTTCCTATTCTAAGGATTGTCTTTTCACCTTGTTTATAGTTTCCTTTGCTGCGCAAAAGCTTTTAAGTTTAATTAGGTCCCACCTGTTTATTTAAGTATAGTTGACTTAAAATATTTCAGGTGCACAGCAAGGAGATTCAGTTATACATATACACATATATTATTTCTGAGATTGTTTTCCATTATACGTTATTACAAGATATTGACTATAGTTCTCTGTGCTGTACAGTAAATAAACCTTTGTTGCTTATTGCATATCTGTTTTTTTTTTAATGAGAAATGTAGCATTCTATACATACTAAGTTAAACAAGTAGAATCAAAATGTCATAAATTTTTTAGTTAGGAAAAAAATCATAAGTTTTATAAAATATATATATTATACATACTATTTATATATATGGATACAAAAGCTTTTCTATAGTGCTTGATAAAGGCTTGAGGAAGAACTTTAAAAAAGGAGATGGAGAAATGGGAAAACATAAACTAAATGAAACGGGAACACTGAATATGAAATAGAAAAACTGAAATAACTGGATAAAAGTAAAAAATCATCAGACAGTCCAGTTGTTTTTAAATATGGCTGCTCACTAGAAACATATCTGGAGCTTTGGAGAAAAAAAACAATATCTGGCCATTTGTATTTTTCAAAAATTCCAAGATAATTCTGATATGCATCTGAAAATTCTGATATGCATTTGAAAAGTGATTACAGATTTTTCTGTTAAATGGTAATTTTGGTAATATAGAATTCTATTGTTTTTCTGTTGACCAATCATGATACAATGCTATTAAGTGAGTAATTGTTACATAATCACAATAGCAAAAGATGTTTATCCGTTTTCACAATCAATAGCCAGAGAAAAAATAAAAGATTGTTACAATTGCAAGCCATAAAGGAAAGATGATTAACCTAAAATATAAAATAATTGCATACAGTTTGGAGGGTCAAGCAGAGTGATGTGGAAGTGCATACCTGCACATGTTTTCATCTGCCCAGCCAGTCTGTGTCTTTTGGTTGGTGCATTTAATCTATTTACATTTAAGGTAATTATCGATATATATGATCCTATTATCTTTTCTTAATTGGATTTATTTTCTTTAGGTAGGTCTTTTCCTTTTGTGCTTCCTGCCTAGAGAAATTCCTTTAGCATTTGTTGTAAAGCTGGTTTGGTGATGCTAATGCTCTTAACTTTTGTTTGTCTGGAAAGCTTTTAATTTCTTCATCAAATCTGAATGAGAGTGTGGCTGGATGGAGTATTCTTGGTTGTAGTTTCTTCCCTTTCATCACTTTAAATATTATCATGCAGTTCCCTTCTGGCTTGTAGAGTTTCTGTTGAGAAATCAGCTGATAGCCTGTTGGGAGTTCCCTTGTATGTTATTTGTTGTTTTTCCTTTGTTGCTCTTAATATTTTATCTTGGTCTTTAATTTTTGTCAGTTTGATTACTGTGCCTCTTGGTGTGTTCCTCCTTGGGTTTCTCCTACCTGGGTCTCTAAGCGCTTCCTGGACTGGGTTGGCTATTTCCTTTCCCATGTTAGGGAATTTTTCAGGTCTCTCTCTCTTTAGTCACTAACTCATGTCTGACTCTTGCAACACCGTGGACTGTAGCTCACCAGGCTCCTCTATTTATGGGATTCTCCAGGCAAGAATACTGAAGTGGGTTGACATTTCCTTCTCCAAGGGATCTGGAGAAGGAAATTTTACCCAGGAATCAAACCCGGGTCTCCTGCATTGCAGGCAGACTCTTTACCATCTGAGCTATGAGGGAAGCCCAATCAACTGTACTCCAACTGTACTCAGCTATTATCTCTTCCAATATTTTTTCAGGTCCTTCCTCTCTTCTCCTTCTGGGACCCCTATATTGCAAATGTTGGTGTGCTTTAATGCTGTCTCAAAGGTCCCTTAGGCTGTCTTCACTTTTTTCTTTTTGGTGTAGTCTGTTCTGTGGCAATGATTTCCACCATTCTGTCCTCCAGGTCACGTATCCATTCTTCTGCCTCAGTTATTCTGATACTGATCCCTTCTAGTGTGTTGTGCGTCTGTGCTGTTCTTCAGTTCTTCTAGGTCTCTGGTAAACATTTCTTGCGTGTTCTTCATTGTTTTTCCAAGATCTTGGATCATCTTCATTATCATTATTCTGAATTCTTTTTCTGGAAGGTTTCCTATCTCCACTTCATTTAGTCATTTATCTTGGGTCTTATATTGTCCCTTCATCTTAGACATAACTCTGCTTTTTCATCCTGATTATCTCTCTATAATGTGGCTTTTGTTCTAGCCACTGTGGGATTGTGGTTCTTCCTGCTTCTTCTGTCTGCCCTCTGCTGGACGAGGCTAAAAGGCTTCTGTAAGCTTCTTGATGGGGGAACAGGGTGGGAAAAACTAGGTCTTGCTCTGGTGGGCAAGGCCTTGCTCAGGAATGCTTTAATCCAGTTATCTGCTGATGGGTGGGGTTGAACTCCCTCCCAATTAGTTGTTTGGCTAGAGGCAACCCAGCCCTTTGGGATTGGAATGAAAACTGACCTTTTCCAGTCCTGTGGCCACTGCTGAGTTTTCCTAATTTGCTGCCATATTGAGTGCAGCACCTTCACAGCATCATTTTCCAGGATTTGAAAGAGCTCAACTGGAATTCTATCACCTCCACTAGCTTTGTTTGTAGTGATGCTTTCTAAGGCCCACTTGACTTCACATTTCAGGATGTCTGGCTCCAGATGAGTGATCACACCATCGTGATTATCTGGGTCATGAAGATCTTTTTTATACAGTTCTTCTGTGTATTCTTGCCACCTCGTAATATCTTCTGCTTCTGTTAGGTCCATACCATTTCTGTCCTTTATCGAGCCCATCTTTGCATGAAATGTTCCCGTGGTATCTCTCATTTTCTTGAAGAGATCTCTAGTCTTTCCCATTCTGTTGCTTTCCTCTGTTTCTTGGCATTGATTGCTGAGGAAGGCTTTCTTATCTCTTCTTGCTATTCTTTGGAACTCTGCATTCAGATGCTTATATCTTTCCTTTTCTCCTTTGCTTTTCACTTCTCTTCTTTTCACAGCTATTTGTAAGGCTTCTCCAGACAGCCATTTTGCTTTTTGACATTTGGTAAAGCGTCTGCCTACAATGCAGGAGACATGGGTTCGATCCCTGGGTCTGGAAGATCCTCTAGAGGAGGAAATGGCAACCCACTCCAGTACTCGTGCCTGGAAAATCCCATGGACAGAGGAGTGTGGTAGGCTACAGTCCATGGGGTCGCAAGAAGTTGGACATGACTGAGAGACTTCACTTTCACTTTTCCATGGGGATGGTCTTGATCCTTGTCTCCTGTACAATGTCACGAACCTCTGTCCATAGTTCATCAGGCACTCTATCAGATCTAGTCCCTTAAATCTATTTCTCACTTCCACTGTATAATCATAAGGAATCTGATTTAGGTAATACCTGAATGGCCTAGTGGTTTTCCCTACTTTCTTCACTTTAAGTCTGAATTTGGCAATAAGGAGCTCATGATCTGAGCCACAGTCAGCTCCTGGTCTTGTTTTTGCTGACTGTATAGAGCTTCTCCATCTTTGGCTGCAAAGAATATAATCAATCTGATTTCAGTGTTGACCATCTGGTGATGTCCATGTGTAGAGTCTTCTCTTGTGTTGTTGGAAGAGGGTGTTTGCTATGACCAGTGTGTTCTTTTGGCAAAACTCTATTAGCCTTTGCCCTACTTCATTCTGTATTCCAAGGCCAAATTGGCCTGTTACCCCAGGTGTTTCTTGACTTCCTACTTTTGCATTCCAGTCCCCTATAATGAAAAGGACATCTTTTTTGGGTATATTTCTAAAAGGTCTTGTAGGTCTTCATAAAACTGTTCAACTTCAGCTTCTGCAGCATTACTGGTTGGGGCATAGTCTTGGATTACTGTGATATTGAATGGTTTGCCTTGGGAACGAACAGAGATCATTCTGTCGTTTTTGAGATTGCATCCAAGTACTGCATTTCGGACTCCTGTTGACCATGATGGCTACTCCATTTCTTCTAAGGGATTTCTGCCCACAGTAGTAGATATAATGGTCATCTGAGTTAAATTCAACCATTCCAGTCCATTTTAGTTGGCTGATTCCTAGAATGTCGATGTTCACTCAGGCATCTCTTGTTTGACTACTTCCAATTTACCTTGATTCATGAACCTAACAGTCCAGGTTCCTATGCAATATTGCTCTTTACAGCATTGGACCTTGCTTCTATCACCAGTCACATCCACAGCTGGGTATTGCTTTTGCTTTGGCTCCATCCCTTCATTCTTTATGGAGTTATTCCTCCACTAATCTCCAGTAGCATATTGGGCACCTACCGACCCAGGGAGTTCCTCTTTCAGGATCCTATCATTTTGCCTTTTCATACTGTTCATGGGGTTCTCAAGGCAGGAATACTGAAGTGGTTTGCCATTCCTTTCTCCAGTGGACCACATTCTGTCAGACCTCTCCACCATGACCCGCCCGTCTTGGGTTTCTCTTGCCTTGAACATGGGGTATCTCTTCATGGCTGCTCCAGCAAAGTGCAGCCGCTGCTTCTTACTTTGGATGAGGGGTGTCTCCTCACAGCCGCCCCTCCTGACCTTGAACATGGAGTAGCTCTTCTTGGCCCTCCTGTGCCCGCAGAGCCACTGCTCCTTGGATGTGGGATTGCTCCTCTCAACTTCCAGATGTTCAAGCTGGTTTTAGAAAAGGCAGAGGAACTAGAGATCAAATTGCCAGCATCCACTGGATCATCAAAAAAAGCAAGAGAGTTCCAGAAAAACATCTATTTCTGCTTTATTGACTATGCCAAAGCCTTTGACTGTGTGGATCACAATAAACTGGGGAAAATTCTGAAAGAGATGGGAATACCAGACCACCTGACCTGCCTCTTGAGAAACCTATATGCAGGTCAGGAAGCAACTGTTAGAACTGGACATGGAACAACAGACTGGTTCCAAATCAGGAAAGGAGTACGTCAAGGCTGTATATTGTCACCCTGCTGTATTTAACTTATATGCAGAGTACATCATGAGAAACGCTGGGCTGGAAGAAGCACAAGCTGAAATCAAGATTGCTGGGAGAAATATCAATCACCTCAGATATGCAGATGACACCACCCTTATGGCAGAAAGTGAAGAGGAACTAAAAAGCCTCTTGATGAAAGTGAAAGTGGAGAGTGAAAACGTTGGCTTAAAGCTCAACATTCAGAAACTAAGATCATGGCATCTGGTCCCATCACTTCATGGGAAATAGATGGGGAAACAGTGCAATCAGTGTCAGACTTTATTTTTGGGGGGCTCCAAAATCACTGCAGATGGTGACTGCAGCCATGAAATTAAAAGATGCTTACTCCTTGGAAGAAAAGTTATGACCAACCATATTCAAAAGCAGAGACATTGCTTTGCCAACAAAGGTCCATCTAGTCAAGGCTATGGTTTTTCCAGTAGTCATGTATGGCTGTGAAGAAGGCTGAGTGCCAAAGAATTGATGCTTTTGAACTGTGGTGTTGAAGAAGACCCTTGAGAGTCCCTTGGACTTCAAAGAGATCCAACCAGTCCATTCTAAAGGAGACTAGTCCTGGGTGTTCTTTGGAAGGACTGATGCTAAAGCTGAAACTCCAGTACTTTGGCCACCTCATGAGAAGAGTTGATTCATTGGAAAAGACCCTGATGCTGGGAGGGATTGGGGGCAGGAGGGAGGGATTGGGGGCAGGAGGAAAAGGGGATGACAGAGGATGAGATGGCTGGATGGCATCACCAACTCGATGGACATGAGTTTGGGTGAACTCCGGGAGTTGGTGATGGACAGGGAGGCCTGGCGTGCTGCAATTCATGGTGTCGCAAAGAGTCAGACACAACTGAGAGACTGAACTGAACGGAACCCAGCCCTGGGGTCCTTGGTAGAGTTAATGATGACCTCCAATGATGGTCCTCAAGGGGGAACTTCCAGGACTGTTGTTGCCAGTGCTCCCAACCCTGTGATGAGGCTCTGCCGATCCATGCTTCCACAGGAGACCCTTCAAAACACTAGCAAGTAGCTTTTGTTCAGTCTCCTGTGGGTTCACTGCTCCTTTCCTCTGGGTCTTGGCACACACAAGATTTTCTTGATGCCCTCCAAGACTGAAGTCTGTTTCCTCCAGTCCTTTGGAAGTCCTATAATCAAACACCAATGGCCTTCAAGGTCAGATTCTCTGGAGATTCTCAGTCCCTTTATCAGATCCTCCAGGTGGGAAGCCTGACATGGGTTTCAGAACCTTCACCACAGTGAGAGCACTTCTTTGGTATTATTGTTCTTGATGCTGGGAAAGATTGAAGGTGGGAGGAGAAGGGGATGACAGAGGATGAGATGGCTGGACAGCATCACTGACTCATTGGACATGAGTTTGAGCAAGCTCCGGGAGTTGGTGATGGACAGGGAGGCCTGGCGTGCTGCAGGTCCATGGGTCGCAAAGAGTCAGACATGACTGAGCAACTGAACTGATTCTTGTTCTCCAGTTTGTGGGTCACTCACCCAGAGGATGTGGGACTTGATTTTATTGTGGTTGCACCTGTCCTACCATTTTGCTGTGGCTTCTTCGTCTTTGGGGTGTCTTTTTTGGTGGGTTACAGTGTCCTCCTGTCAATAGTTATTCAATAGCTAGTTGCAATTTGGTCCCTTGCAAGAGGAGATGAATGCATGTATTTCTGCTCCACCGTCTTGAACCAGAACCCAAGATAAAACTTAATAGAAATATTAAAAGCTTCCTTTAGGTTAAAACAGTTCAATAATGCAAGTAACAGATTCCCCTTGGCTGGGCTGAAGTCTTTGTGAAGAAGTGATGGGGTCTTAGTTTAGCTCCTACTGATATGAGTTGGTGATTTTTCAAGAGTTTCTGTGATTCATTTTTTTCCCCATTTTTGAAAAGAGACATTTTCCTGTCGTATGTCTTCTGGTGCTTGTCTTCACCATGATTCCTTACAACTAAAATGATTTTGTTGTTGCACACTGTAAATCAGTACATTTGAATTTGCAGATTAAGGTGAAGCCGTGTACCTTGCTGCTGATTGCCTTAGACTCCAGTTACCCTTCAAGCTCTTGGTGCAGCTCTAGCTGTTGTGTTGACTTATGTTGGACTAGTCCTTTGGGGCTGGGAGGCTAGTAGGTAGCCTCCTGTGATGGGGCCTTTGGACATCTAGCTCTGATGTCGCAAAGCATGGCAGACGCGTGAAACCAAAACAGGTACTTCCGCAGCTGTTCGGTCTTGCCTTTTGAACTCAGTAGAAAACATCCTCTGCCGATCCTTTCATTTTAGGGACCAAGCGCAAACCCCACACAGCGCAAACCCCCAAATTCCCGATCAGAACACCTTCATCCTGTCAGAGACATGGATGAAGACATTGCTGCTTTGGTTGGGAAATGAATGTCACAGAGTTTGGCTTGTTCACTAGTATCTGGTCTTCCTCCTCCTCTGATCACCTGGTGGAATTGTACACCCTCACCCAGTGTGACCATGGTGTTTGGTTTACACAGGAAAATATGAATGGAAGTAGTTTGTGATCGTTCAGGTGGCATACTTCACCCAGCTCTTTTTATCTCCTCTGCCATGGTAACCAGCACCAGTGCAGATAGGAGCTGCTCCATCAGCGTCAGTTCCAGAATGAGGCTGACACAGGACCAGCCAACCCATGATGAGCACAGAGCAGATGCAAGAAGCCAGTCTTTGCTGGGTGCCAGTGAGACGCTGAGTGGTTTGTGATCACAGCAGAACCTAGTTTATTCTGATGAATGTGTTAGATTAGCCGACTTCTAGGTTAGCTGCCCCGAAAGTAGTTGGCAAACTACTTGGTGGAATCAGAGCAAACTGCTTCCTGTTGATCCTGGAAGTAAAGCAGATTTCCCACAGAAATGGACTATCAAAGACTCTCTCAGAGAGGCTCTCACTGCAAAAAAGGAATGGTAGGTGGACTTCACTTTCTTTCTTCCTCCTCATTGTCACTGCCTTGCTCGTTACCCCCTTTCACAGGTATGGTAGGGCAGAGTGGGCTGGCTTCAGATCTAGGAGGCTGGCTGACTGGTGTCTTGGCTCTGTGACGATGGGTCAGTATATCTCTTCGCTTCCCTGGTGGCTCAGACAGTAAAGAATCTGCCTGCAATGTGGGAGACCTTGGCTCTGTCCTTGGGTTGGGGAGATCCCCTGGAGGAGGGCATGGCCAACTCACTCCAGTATTCTTGCCTGGAGAATCCCCATGGACAGAGGAGCCTGGTGGGCTACAATCCGTGGGATCGCAAAATCGGACAGGACTGAGTGACTCAGCACATATATCTGACTTTATACCTGAAATGACAGTGAGTTGTTTACCCTCTGCATGTGGGTAAATTTAACCTTTCCCACAAAGAGGTCTGGCTTTTTGTCAAGGCTGAACAGTGATTCAGGGTGGGGGGTGGATATTCCAGGAAGACCAGTATGATTTTGGGTGGGAGCTGGCCACATCTTAGGATGGGGTGTGGCCATGCCAGAAAGATCAAGAATGGTTTAAGCTGGGGACTTTGAGTCATGCCCGGAGGGGCTGGAGATCAGCCGTGCAGGCAGTTGTCTGCTGAGGACACCCCTCTTTTCCTTTACTGTCATACGCCCACCCCCACAGCACTTTTGACCCCAGATGTGTGGGCTTTTCCCCCACACTGACCAATTCTCAGGTACCAACTGCGTGTCCAGCAGTGAAGTCTGACACTGTCTACCTGGATTTAGCCACAGGTTAAGGGCTTGGTCCCACACGGCTGCCCCGCGACTTCAGACACCAACCTCAGGTGCCAAGTTGCAAACTACTTCTGACTCCCCACCTTGGGTTTGATAGTTTGCTAGAAAAGCTCACAGAGCTCAGGAAAACTCAGGTCCTGGTTTATTACAGAGGGTATAATAATGGCTACAGATGAACAGCCTGATGAAGACACACAGAGTGAGATCCAGGAAGGTCTTAAACACAGATGTTTCTGTCCTTGTAGAGTTGCGGTATGTCAGTCTCCTGGTGCATAGATGTGTCTGGAAGCTCTTTGAACCCTGTGTTTTGGGGCTTTTTATCAAGGGTTTATCATGTAGGCAAAGCTCAATTTCTTTTCTCCCTGGAGAATGGGTGATGGGGCCAAATGTTCCAAGCTTCCAGTTATGGCTTGGTCTTTCTATTCACTGGGCCCCCATCCGGGCGCCCACAGAGAGATACGTCATTAGAACAAAAGGTGGTCTTATCACTCAGGATTCTAAGGGACTCAGGAGCTCTGTGTCAGGAAGCAGGGCCAAAGACCAAATATTAAGAACTGGTGGCAGAAACCAGTATATATTGAATTGTTGCCCAGCAGTCAGTCATGCCTCCATAATGAGCAGCAGTGAGAACTCTGACCGTCCGGGCTTGGGCGGCCCTCCCTGGCTGACAGAGTTCTGTGTCACACGTCGGTCCCAGGAAGGTAACACACTTGCTGCTCCTCCGACTCTGCCCCACGTGTCTCTTCCTTGGCCAATTTTGTCTGTATCCTTCCCTGGTTTTGTCTGTACCCAAACCATAACAGTGAACACAGCAGCTTTCAGTGATTCCTTCTACTGAGTTATTGACCCTGAGGATCTCTGAACTTGCGGTTCGTTCTGGAAGTGAGGGGGATCAGGTGTACTGTGTGCCCTCCAGCTGGACAGTTCAGCTCAGTTGCTCAGTCATGTCTGACTCTTTGCAACCCCACGGACTGCAGCACGCCAGGCTGCCCTGTCCATCACCAACCCCTGGAGCTTGCTCAAACTCATGTCCTTCAAGTCAGTGATGCCATCTACCCATTGCATCCTCTGTCATCCCCACTCCTCCTGCCTTCCATCTTGCCCAGCATCAGAGTCTTTTCCAGTGAGTCGGTTCTTCACATCAGGTGGCCAAAGTATTGGAATTTCAGCTTTAGCATCAGTCCTTCCAATGAACATTCAGGACTGATTTCCTTTAGGATGGACTGCTTTGATCTCCTTGCAGTCCAAGGGACTCTCAAGAGTCTTCTCCAACACCACAGTTCAAAAGCATCAATTCGTTGACGCTTTATAGTCCAACTCTCATGTCCATACATGACCACTGGAAAAACTATAACTTTGACTAGACGGACCTTTGTCGGCAAGGTAATGTCTCTGCTTTTTAATATACTGTCTAGATTGGTCATAGCTTTTCTTCCAAGGAGCAAGCGTCACTTAATTTCATGGCTGCAATCACCATCTGCAGTGATTTTGGAGCCAAAAAAAAAAAAAAAAGTCTGTTTCTGTTTCCATTGTTTCCCCGTCTATTGGCCATGATGTGATGGGACCAGATGCCATGATCTTTGTTTTTTGAATATTGAGTTTTAAGCCAGCATTCCCACTCTCCTCTTTCACTTACATCAAGAGACTCTTTAGTTCTTCTTTGCTTTCTACCATGGGTGGTGTCATCTTCATATCTGAGGTGATTGATATTTCTCCCAGCAATCTTGATTCCAGCTTGTGCTTCCTCTAGCCCAGCATTTCGCATTATGTACTCTACATATAAGTTAAATAAGCAGGGTGACAACATACAGCCTTGATGTACTCCTTTCCCAATTTTGAATCAGTCCATTGTTCCATGTCTGGTTCTAACTGTTGCTTCTTGACCTGCATACAGATTTCTCAGGAGGCAGGTAAAATAGTCTGGTATTCCCATCTCTTGAAGAATTTTCCACAGTTTGTTGTGATCTACACAGTCAAAGGCTTTGGTGTAATCAATAATGTATAAATAGATGTTTTTCTGGAACTCTCTTGCTTTTTTGATGATCCAGCGAATGTTGGCAGTTTGATCTCTGGTTCCTCTGCTTTTTCTAAATCCAGCTTGAACATCTGGAAGTACACGGTTCACATACTGTTGAAGCTTGGCTTGGAGAATTTTAAGCATTACTTTGCTAGCGTGTGAGATGAGTACAATTGTGTGGTAGTCTGAACAATTTTTGGCATTGCCTTTTTTTGGGATTGGAGTGAAAACTGATCTTTTCCAGTCCTGTGGCCACTGCTGAGTTTTCCTAATTTGCTGGTGTATTGAGTGCAGCACTTTCACAGCATCATCTTTCAGGATTTGAAACAGCTCACCTGGAATTCCATCACCTCCATAGCTTCATTCACAGTGATGCTTCCTAAGGCCCACTTGACTTTGCATTCCAGGATGTCTGGCTCTAGGTGAGTGATCACACCATCATGGATATTTGGATCATGAAGATCTTTTTTGTACAATTCTCTGTATTCTTGCTGCATCTTCTTAATATCTTCTGCTTCTGTTAGGTCCATACCATTTATGTCCTTTATTGTGCCCATCTTTGCATGAAATGTTCCCTTGATATCTCTGATTTTCTTGAAGAGATCTCTGGTCTTTCCCATTCTGTTGTTTGCTTCTGTTTCTTTGCATTGATCACCAACAGCTGGACAATTGGCCCAAATTCTTAGCAGTGTCCTCTTTGCATCATGACTCTTCAGCAGTTCATCAGGTCCTGTTTCTACTGGTGTGCTGAATGAAAAGGATCAGTTTCTATGCCTTTAAAGGCTGGCTGCTGTTTTGATTGCAAAACGCAGGAAGGACTGAGAGTTTTTTGTGGGCTTGGAGGATTTCCATCCTGTGGTGGGTGTGGCAGTAGAACACTGACCACTCCTGCCCTCCTTTTAAACATTAATTCACTAACTGGGCTGTGTTGGGCCTGGGTTGAGGCACGTAGGTTCTTCGTGGCGTCATGCGGGCTCTTTAGGTGCAGCGCGCTGGCACAGTGGTGGCAGGCAGGCCTAGCTGCTGCGTGGCATGTGGGATCTTAGTTTCCTGGCCTGGGATTGAACTTACTTCCCCTGCATTGCCAGGCAGATTCTTACCCCCTGGACCACCTGGGAGACCCCTACTCCAGTCCTGACTTGCAACTGCAGCCTCATATGGGAAACAGTTTGCCTCCATGTTGCCTAACAAACCCAATGACCTGGTAATGCTTGTCAGTTAAAATTAGTTCCGGTGCACTGAGGCATCACTTCTGTTTTCTCCTCTATTCACCCACGTAGCCCTGTGTTTGGGAGGAGTTTCTACCTTTTAGTTTTAAGAAGAAGATAAAATGTTTTGCTTTCCTTGGGCATCTCACAAATAGTAAGTAATCACTCATTTCCCCCAAATTTTAATGAATGAAAATAGCCTAGTGCAAGCAGGATAAAGTCACTTTAAATCTTAAGTCTAGAACCAAATGTGAAATCTTGGGATGTCTTAACAATTATAGTGAATTTTACAGAATGACCTAAATTTCACACATAGCAAATATTGGGATTATAAAATTTTACATCCAATTATCTAAGTTGGTGCCATTTTCTTTGTAGTTCAGCTGATGCATTTTTTAGCCTTTTCCCCTAGAGTGGTTTTAACTGCAAAAAACCTGGAACTTTCTGAATGACTCTTCTCATCAGAAAAGAATTGACTCCTATCAACTATGATATATGTTTGCTTTATTAAATTGATTCTTATTTATTGTATCTGTATAATACATTTCTATTGGAGAAAGAAATGGCAACCCACTCCAGTATTTTTGCCTGGGAAATCCCATGGACAGAGAAGCCTGGGGGGCTACAGTCCCTGGGGTTGCAAAGAGTCAGGCAGAACTTAGCAGCTGAAACAACAACATTTCTATAGACTTGTTTGTGTGTGTAGTTTCAGGAGCTGTGATGAGAGTAGGTCAAGTCGCTGCTGGGCTGGGAACCGTGGATGTGAGAAGGAGCTGTGTCAGGTCTGGTTGTTCTGGAATCACCTGCTGCTTAGCCCTGGGGCTGCTGGGTTGCATCTTCTCAGGGAAGAGTGAAGACACTGAATAGATGGGACCAGCATGAGTCCTCACTAAATCCAGGGCCCTTGTTACTTGATCATATCTATAGAGTGGCTTGCTGGGCAGTGTGGTTTCAAGAGTGCTGGGACCACTGTTCTTAAGAAACTTCCATCACTCACCTGTGTCTTTTCCATTGCCTGTCTGTGACTTGGTTGCATTTAAATCATGACATGAAGAAAGCCAGTTCTAAAAATGCCAGGCAAAGCTGGAAATCATAGTTTGATGTTCATGGATCCTTTTGGGGAAAGCTGAGGAAACAGTATTGATCTGCTAGGGCTCAAACTAAGGTTTTTTTTTTTTTTTTTTCTGGCCCTAACTGAGCCCCATTTCTATCATGGCTGAGTCACCTTCATGCACTGTGTGAAGTTGGGAGAAGGTCCTGGCTATAACCCTGTGGATCCATCTACAAACTGAATACTCTTGGAGCTGGCATTGTCTGTTAGAAGAACAATCAGAGGACAGGAAGAGGGATTTTGAGGACAGGTTTTCCAAAGGCCCATAGACCTGACTATTTACTGTACTCTGGTTTGCCCAAAATACTACTGAGAGTTCTTCATATTAGCTAAACATTTTTACAGTATTATTATAAATAAGTTACTTGGGAAAGGTAACCAGGAATTTATTCAGTTCAGTTGCTCAGTTGTGTCCAACTCTTTGTGACCCCATGAATTGCAGCACGCCAGGCCTCCCTGTCCATCACCAACTCCGGAGTTCACTCAAACTCATGTCCATTGAGTCGGTGATGCCATCCAGCCATCTCATCCTCTGTCATCCCCTTCTCCTCCTGCCCCCAATCCCTCCTAGCATCAGAGTCTTTTCCAATGAGTCAACTCTTCGCATGAGGTGACCAAAGTATTGGAGTTTCAGCTTTAGCATCATTCCTTCCAAAGAAATCCCAGGGCTGATCTCCTTTAGAATGGACTGGTTGGATCTCCTTACAGTCCAAGGGACTCTCAAGAGTCTTCAACACCACAGTTCAAAAGCATCAATTCTTCGGCGCTCAGCCTTCTTCCCAGTCCAACTCTCACATCCATACATGACCACTGGAAAAACCATAGCCTTGACTAGACGGACCTTTGTTGGTAAAGTAATGTCTCTGCTTTTGAATATACTATCTAGGTTGGTCATAACTTTTCTTCCAAGGAGTGTCTTGTAATTTCATGGCTGCAATCACCATCTGCAGTGATTTTGGAGCCCCCAAAAATAAAGTCTGACACTGTTTCCCCATCTATTTCCCATGAAGTGATGGGACCAGATGCCATGATCTTTGTTTTCTGAATGTGAGCTTTAAGCCAAATTTTTCACTCTCCTCTCTCACTTTCATCAAGAGGCTTTTTAGTTCCTCTTCACTTTCTGCCATAAGGGTGGTATCATCTGCATATCTGAGGTAATTGATATTTCTCCCGGGAGTCTTGATTCCAGCTTGTGCTTCTTCCAGCCCAGCATTTCTCATGATGTACTCTGCATATAAGTTAAATAGGCAGGGTGACAATATACAGCCTTGACATACTCCTTTTCCTGTTTGGAACCAGTCTGTTGTTCCATGTCCAGTTCTAACAGTTGCTTCCTGACCTGCATACAGATTTCTCAAGAGGCAGGTCAGGTGTTCTGGTATTCCCATTTCTTTCAGAATTTTCCCCAGTTGATTGTGATCCACACAGTCAAAGGCTTTGGCATAGTCAATAAAGCAGATGTTTTTCTGGAACTCTCTTGCTTTTTCGATGATCCAGCAGATGTTGGCAATTTGATCGCTTGTTCCTCTGCCTTTTGTAAAACTAGCTTGAACATCTGGAAGTTCACGGTTCATGTATTGTTGAAGCCTGGCTTGGAGAATTTTGAGCATTACTTCACTAGCGTGTGAGATGAGTACAATTGTGCGGGAGTTTGAGCATTCTTTGGCATTGCCTTCTTTGGGATTGGAATGAAAACTGACCTTTTCTAGTCCTGTGGCCACTGCTGAGTTTTCCAAATTTGCTGGCATATTGAGTGCAACACTTTCACAGCATCATCTTTTAGGGTTTGAAATAGCTCATCTGGAATTCTATCACCCCCACTAGCTTTGTTCATAGTGATGCTTTCTAAGGCTCATTTGACTTCACATTCCAGGATGTCTGGCTCTAGATGAGTGATCACACTATCGTGATTATCTTGATCGTGAAGATCTTTTTTGTATAGTTCTTCTGTGTATTCTTGCCACCTCTTCTTAATATCTTCTGCTTCTGTTAGGTCCATACCATTTCTGTCCTTTATTGAGCCCATCTTTGCATGAAATGTTCCCTTGGTATCTCTAATTTTCTTGAAGAGATCTCTAGTCTTTCCCATTCTGTTGTTTTCCTCTATTTCTTGGCATTGATCACTGAGGAAGGCTTTCTTATCTCTTCTTGCTATTCTTTGGAACTCTGCATTCAGATGCTTATATCTTTCCTTTTTTCCTTGGCTTTTCGCTTCTCTTCTTTTCACAGCTATTTGTAAGGCCTCCCCAGACAGCCATTTTGCTTTGTTGCATTTCTTTTCCATGGGGATGGTCTTGATCCCTGTCTCCTGTACCATGTCACGAACCTCATTCCATAGTTCATCAGGCACTCTATCTATCAGATCTAGGCCCTTAAATCTATTTCTCACTTCCACTGTATAATCATAAGGGATTTGATTTAGGTCATACCTGAATGGTCTAGTGGTTTTCCCTACTTTCTTCAATTTGAGTCTGAATTTGGCAATAAGGAGCCACAGTCAGCTCCTGGTCTTATTTTTGCTGACTGTATAGAGCTTCTCCATCTCTGGCTGCAAAGAATATAATCAATCTGATTTTGGTGTTGACCATCTGGTGATGTCCATGTGTAAAGTCTTTTCTTGTGTTGTTGGAAGAGTGTGTTTGCTATGACTAGTGTGTTCTCTTGGCAAAACTCTATTAGCCTTTGCCCTGCTTCATTCCATATTCCAAGGCCAGATTTGCCTGTTACCCCAGGTGTTTCTTGACTTCCTACTTTTGCATTCCGGTCCTGTATAATGAAAAGCATGCATTAAATTAGCTTGTTTATTGGGTGAGAACAGAGTCCCGTGAGGGCTTCCCAGGTGGTACTAGTGGTAAAGAACCCACCTGCCAGTGCAGGAGACATAAGAGAAGCAGGTTTGATCCCTGGGTCAGGAATATCCCCTGGAGGAGGACATGGCAACCCACTCCAATGTTCTTGCCTGGAGAATCCCCATGGACAGAGGAGCCTGGCGGGTTACAGTCCATGGATTCACAAAGAGTCGGACACGACTGAAGCAACTTAGCATGGCACGGCAGAGTCCTGGGAAAATGGAAGTAAGATGTGCCTGTTGAGGGTGAGAGAGCTGTGGGTCCACCCCAGGCTGCCCACTGTCATGGGGCTGGTGGCATGAGGGTCCCCACTCAGGGGGCCCTGGACCTCACTCCTCAGAATTGACATCCCTGGTCTTTGCTCATCTCGCTGAGGGAAAATGGCTGGGTGCTGGTACCTAAACAAATACAGGGAGGGAAGCATTTCCTCTGAACCGTCAGGAAATAGGGTGATAGATTCCTCTTTATGGGCAACTGAGGGTTTACTTAGGCATCAAAGTCCTTCTGAGACTTTATTTGGGGAGGATTGGAGAGCATTGGCACTCCACTCTGGTACACTGCCTGGAAAATCCCATGGACGGAGGAGCCTGGTAGGCTGCAGTCCATGGGGTCGCTAGGAGTCAGACACAACTGAATGACTTCGCTTTCATGCATTGGAGAAGGAAATGGCAACCCACTCCAGTGTTCTTGCCTGGAGAATCCCAGGGATGGGGGAGCCTGGTGGGCTGCCGTCTATGGGGTCGCACAGAGTTGGACATGACTGAAGCGACTTAGCAGCAGCAGCATCAAATAGGGGCTACTAAGCCTAATTTCACTTTATTTTCTTGATGACTCAGGAGCCTTCCAAAAAACCCAGTATTTCAGTGTGGTCTAGATGAGATCCCTTCAGGGTCTAATGAGGTGGGCTGGGCCCTTTATCCTTCATCTAAATGGAACCAGAATTATTTAGTGTTCTATTCCTGTGCTGTTCTTTAATTTAGTCTTCTCCTGCACTGCCGGCTCCTCCTGCTGTCTCTGGTCCTGCTCTGAGCAACGTGACTCCCATTTGCTGTGTCCTGTGCCCCTGACTGGGTTTACTTCATGCGTTCCGTTTCTCTCCCACAGCTTCTTGTCATACACAACATGTGTCCTGGGTGGGAAAGATGGCAGGAAGGAGTGCCAAATCCTGACATCTCTGTTTGGGGATTGAAGTGACAGTTATTAAGCTTCTTTAGGGAAAACATTGCTTTTGACAATATTACTAAGTTATGTGTAGAAATCCACATGCATATTTAAACACATGTCTCCAGAGGCAATTTATTTATTTAACTGGAGGGAGGGTATTGTTGCTTTACAATGTTGTTAGTTTCCGCTGTAGGAGGGAGTGAATCAGCTATCTGTATTCATGTATCCCCTCTCTCTTGAACCTCCCTCCCACCACCCACCCCCATCCCACCCACCTAGGTCATCACAGAGCACCGAGCTGAGCTCCCTGTACTGGACCATAGGTCCCCACGAGCTGTCTGTTTTACACATGGCAGTGCCAATTTATTAACAGGCTAATCGACAGAGCTGCACTCAACCTGGGAGACAGTCTGTGCAAGTCTGTGCAGCTTCCTCATTTCCCGCTGAGAAAACTGAGGCCCAGGTGGTTTGCAAGCACAGGACCTCGTCTGTGCTCCTTTAGCTGCTTGTGTGGCCTTTGGTAGACGCCATTCTATTATGCCAGGACACTATTCTATTATGAGGGTGGGTTCTATTTCCTAGGCGTCTTTGGGTCTCCTAGGGCCTTGCACGGGGCTTCCCTGATGGCTCAGTGGGTAAAGAATCTGCCTGCAGTGCAGGAGGCATAGGAGACGTAGGTTGGAGCCCTGGGTCAGGAAGATCCCCTGGAGGAGGAAATGGCAACCTACTCCAGTATTCTTGCCTGGAGAATCCCATGGGCAGAGGAGCCTGGTGGACTACAGCCCATGGGGTCGCCTGCAAAAGAGTCGGACGCGACTGAACACACGCGCACAGAGGGGCTTGCACAGTGCTAGTGTATAGTAGGCTGCGGGATGTTTATTGAAAACTTAGCTGAGTGTGAACTTCCCCTCTTGGTGGATAAGACTAAGGACCCTCCAGAGGCTCTGGCAGTGCAGTGGGATGTATATCTGCCAAACCTTTGACTGGAACATAAACTGCCTTTGCTGTCCTGGTTCTTGTTCTAATTGCTTGAAGCTTGTTTTCCCTTGTATTAGCTCATTCCAAAATATCAGAGCCTCGATTATCAAGAGCATTTTACAAGAGGCTATAAGGGATGTAAAGGTAAGAATTAGGTTTCCTCCCAGCTTCTCACTCCCCACCGTCCCAAAGTGTCTGTCTTTTGAGGCAGATAAACTGTGGATACCAATTGCTGTAATGTACGAGTGCCTGCAACAGGACCGTTAAATGTTTTGGCAATTGAAAATGGAGAGGTGATGGTAGAGTTGGGTAGTTTAGGGATGTTTCATGGAGCTAATAGTGATTTTTTTAAACATCTATGTGCCAACCCTGTACCAAGGTAAACCTTTATCTCCTTTGATCTCTGGTATAATTGTCTAAGGAACAAAGTTGTCTCTTTATTTACATGTGAGAGAAGTGAAACAAAATGACATTAGTTTCCCAAAGAGCCATTAAGTGGCGGGGTTGGGATTTGTCTCAGACTCTAAGGTGCATGTTCTTCCATTCTCTACGCTACCTATTCTGAGTGTGTTCAGAACTGCATTACACACACACCCACACCCACACACACACCCCCCACCCCACCCCCCATCCCCCCAGAGCTCAACCTTGGACTGTGATTTAGATTTGAATAGATTGAGAAGAATGAGCAAAAGCCTTCCAAGGGTGGTGGGAATCACAAAGGCTCACAAGGCTTTCTATTTGTCAGCTAATGTTTAATTGTATCTCACCTGGAAATTAAAATCACAGCCCCATTTGAATCTTTCTTATTAACCTGCATAGATATAAAAAAACAAAAAAATATAAATTAGTTGATGTAGTCCTTTCAGAGTCTGAAAGCAGAGAGATAGTACTATAGGTATAAGGCTTTCTTAGGCCCTAAATGGAGTATTCCAGTTGACCTGGTCACTCTAGTTAAATAGCACAAACACAGGAAGGCTTCTCCATGGACATCCTGTGTGACCTTGGGAGCATGACCTGATTTATCAGTTTCTTTCTCTGTGGAGCCCCTAAATTAGCTGGCCTTGAAAGGTCACGGCTGAGAGGCTGTGTGGAGTTGTGGGAGAACTTAGTGTGGGCTCTGAGGGTCCGCTTTTGAGCTCTGTGACTAGATTCTTAGGATGGTAATGAGCATCATGTACCTGGTGGGGTTTTTGTACAGATGCAAAGTGATGACATGAAAAGCACTTTAATGTTAATCCCACCCCCCCTTACAAACACCCACAAGGGCCTGCTCGTGTCTTTAGCACCTAACACTGTCCAGCATTTCCTCCCAAGTCCATGGACAAGGTATCCACTAACTTCATAGCATTTTCTAGCAGCATCCAGATATTTCAGAGCCGACTTTTAAAATAGTGAGACTGATGCTATGCAACTTATTATAACATCCCCACTAAGTTATTTATAACATCCCCACTTATATTTAAGGAATAAGCAGAAAATGATCCAACTCAGCAGTTCAAGCATGTATACTCTCTGCTATCTGAGAATGCTTGAGCCAAACTGAATTTTTAACTCTGTCAAGCCCAGGGAGGTGGCTTTGGGGTAGCCTGGAATCCCTCTCCCTTTTACCTAGTGGGTTCCAGTCTGCCAAAAGAAAGGTATGTGTGTAAGTGGGTTTTTGCCTCTGGCAGAGACAGATGTGATCAACTCAGCACTGTTGAATTACCTGTTCTCCTCTCATCAGACAGTTGCTGTCTCATAGCTTCTCCTATACATTATGTTCTGGCCTCACTTGTCACCTAATGTGCCTCGAACAACCTTAATTAGACTCCCTTGAAGAAGTGAAATTCAAAGGAAATTTGGCCGAGTTTGTTCTCACTGAGGGGAAGAGGGAATGAGAAGAGGGAGATGGTTTCATGGATTTCTGTGTTCAGCAGAAATCCAGACACAAGGGCAGAATTTTGCTGTAAACTTGGTCGTGAGGACTGTTGTTCCCCTGTGTTTTCTGGGTTGGTGTGTGGCTCCAAAGAGGGAAAGGGGAGGCCTTTATCTTCATAGAGGAATGTATACTTTATAATCAGGCAGAACAATTCA
The DNA here is from genome assembly GCF_014754425.2 of Oryx dammah. NCBI lineage: Eukaryota > Metazoa > Chordata > Mammalia > Artiodactyla > Bovidae > Oryx > Oryx dammah. The sequence goes on from NW_024070206.1 coordinate 12,200,918, forward strand.
AAGCAAGTTTTTATAATAGCTTCTAGGAACTTAATTCCAGAGCTCAGGGTCTGTCTCTAAATGATCTGTCTTATGTTGCTGGAGATATCAGTTGACTCTAGGCATCAAGAGAAATGTTAAGGTGGTTGAGGAATAGCCTTTTCTTGCAAAAAGTGTACAGTCCACGTGGGAGACAGAATTCAGGAAGAGAACAAACGAGGAGCCTCTTGAGGAACTTAGAGGGCACTAATCCCTTGGCTGGAAGCTGAGTTGTCCCCTTCACAACTTCTGCAGCCCATGCAGTTAACCCAGGCAGGCGAGAGGAGGACTCTGGGCCAAAGCTAAGAGTGCTCTCGTGCAGGAAACCATGAAAACCCTGGAACACCAACCCCAGGGCTGCTACTTCTGTTTATTCCAAAATCATTATTTTTACTTATTTTTGCTTATATTTCATGTCTGCTCAGCCCAAATCCTCTTTCAAGTTTAAGCAATTAAAAGGTGTGTTAGGTAAAAAGGTATTGACATAGTTCAAGATTCCAGAAACTGAAAGGAATGGGGTAGTAGGTTTCTCTCCACCTTTATTCCCAATCAGGCATTTCCTTTCTCTGAAAGTGACCATGGGATCTGAGAGTGTGTATGCATGTGTATACACACACACACACATATATATATATACACACACACCCACCACATGATCTTTATCTGTGCATCATTTGATGGATACTTAGGATCTTTCCATTTCTTGGCTATTGTGAATAATGCTCAGTGAGCATACAAGAAGAGTGCAGGTATCTCTTCAAAATCCTGGTTTTATTTCCATTGGGTATATACCAGAAATGGGATTGCTGGATCATAAGACAGTTCTGTTTTTAATCTTCTGAGGAACCGCCATACTATGTTCCATAGTGACTATCCCAATTTACATTCCTCCCAATAGTGCACAAGGATTTCTTTTTTCCACATCCTTGCCAACACTTAGCTCTTGTCTTTTTGATAATAGCTAACAGGTGTGAGGTGATGTCTCATTGTGGTTTTGATTTGTATTTTCCCTGATAATTAGTTCCTTTTCATATACTTGTCAGCCATCTGTATATTGTCTTTGGAAACATGTCCATTCAGGTTCTCCACATACTTCTAAATTGGATTATTTGAGATTTTTGCTATTAAGTTGTATGATTTCCTCATATAGTTTGGATAGTAACCCCTTATTTGATAAGTGGTTTGCAAATATTCCATTCCATAGGCTTCCCTTTCCTTTTGTTCCTTGTGCTCTGCAGAAGCTTTATAATTTGACGTGGTGCCGCTTGTTTTTGTTGCTTGTGCTTTTGGTACATATCCAAAAGAAAATGTTGCCAAGACCAGTGACAGAAAGCTTCCCCCCCATGTTTTCTTCTAGGAATTTTATGGTTTCAAGTTTTATATTGAGGTCTTTAATCCATTGTTAGTTGGTTTTTGAGTTGGGTATGGTAGGGGTCCAATTTCATGCATGTCATTATCTGTTTTCCTACCATCATTTATTGAAGAGAGATCCTTTTTTTTTTTTTTTTTGGCTCCCTTGTCAATTGTTCGTTGACTATATATGTGAAGGCTTATTTCTGGTCTCTGTTCTGTTCCATTGTCACACTTATGTTTTTAATGCTAGTGCCATGCTGTTTTGATTACTGTAGCTTTGTAATATACTTTGACACCAAGTGTGTCATGCGTCTAGCTTTATTTTTCCTTCTCAAGATTGCCTTGGCTATTCAGCATCTTTTGTGTTTCCATCTACATTTTAGGGTTGGGAACTTTCATGGCAGTCCAGTGGTTAAGACTCTGTCCTTCCAATGCATGTGACATGAGTTTGTTCCCTGTTTGGGGAACTAAGGTTCCACATGCCAGGTGGCTCAGTAAACAAAATAAACCACTGTCTCCTACAAATCCAAACCACGCCCCCCCCCCCAAAAAGGACAAAGCTCAAGTAATTTTTAGTAGGGGTTGCAGTGAATCTGTATACTGCTTTAGGTAGTTAAGGAATTTTAACATTCTAACAATATTCTAGCAATCCAAGAACACAGGGTAGCTTTCCGTTTGTTTGTTGTCTTTAAATTTTTTTCATCACTGTCTTTGTGTTCGGTGTACAGAATGTTCACCTTCTTGGTCAAGTTTATTCCTAAGTATTGATTTTGGTGCTATTGCAAATGGGGTTGTTAATTTCTCTTTTAGATAGTCTGTTGTTAGTATATAGAAACAATTGAGTCTGTTTCTTGGTTTTGTATCCTGCAATTTTATTGAATTAGTTTATTCTCATAGTTTCTGGTGGAGTGTTTAGGGTTGTCTATATATAAAATCATGACATTTGCAAACTCAGACAGTTAACTCCTTCCTTTTCAATTTGGATACCTTTTTTTTTTTTTTTCTGGCTAGGACTTCCAGAACTATGTTGTATAGGAGTGGTGGAAGGAGTGTGGAAGTTGTCTTACTCCTGATCTTAGAAAAAGCTTTCAACTTTTCACCATTGAGTATGAGGTTAGCTATGGATTTACCAATATATAGACAGACACAACTGAAGTAACTAGCATGCATGCATGCATGGCCTTTACTATACTGAGATGTGTTCCCTTTATACCCAGTCAGTTAAGAGTTTTTATCATGAAAGGCTGTATTTTTGTCAAGTGCTTTTCCTGCATCTGATATTTTTAACTTTCATTCTATTAATGTGTTGTATCACATTGACTGATTTACATATGTTGAACCATCCTTGCATCCCAGGATAAATCCCACTTGATCATGGTACAATCCTTTTAATGTGCTGTTGAATTTGGTTTATGTTGAGAATTTTCACATCTATATTCAATAGAGATATATGGCCTATAGTTTTCTTTTAGAGTCTTTATCTGGCTTTGGGTGTCAGGGTAATGTTTACCTTGTAAAATGAGTTTGAAAACATTTTCTCCTCTTTTGGGGAAGAATTTGAGAGGGATTGGCTTTAATTCTTCTTTGAATGTTTGGTAGAGTTCACCAGTGAAGCCATCTGGTCCTGGGATTTTCCTTTTTGATAACTTCTTCAATCTCCTTAGATAGTGCTCTGTTCAAAATTCTCCCTTCTTCATGATTCAGTCTTGGCAGTTTATGTTTCCAGGAATTTATCCTAGGTTTCCTTGTGTACAATAAATAGGAATCTTCTGCATTTCCATGGTTTCAGTTGTAATGTATCCTCTCATTTCTGATTTTGAGTCTTCTTTTTTTTTCTTAGTCTAGTTAAAGATTTGCCAATTTTGTTTATCTTCTTTAGAAAGAGCTGCTCTTAGTTTCACTGATTTTTTTTTTCTATTTCATTTTATTTCTGCTCTCATCTTTTATTTCTGCATGCTAACTCTGGGCTTAGTTGTTTTTCTAGTTCCTTGAGGTATAAAGAAAGTTAGGTTGTTCTTTTGAGAGCTTTCTTTTTTCTTAATGTAACTTTCTATTGCTATAAACTTCCTTCTTAGAATGGCTTTTGCTGCAGCTCATTAGATTTGGTATATTCTCATTTTCATTTGTTTCAAGACATTGATTTCCCTTTTGATTTATTCTTTGATGAATTGGTTATTCAAGAGTATGTTGTTTAATTTTCACATATGTATTTTCCCATTTAACCCTAAACATGTTATTTCTAGTTTTATACCATTGTGGTTAGAAAATATACTTGGTATGATATCAGTTTTCTTAAGTTTGCTAAGAGCTGACTGATGTGACCTGATGTGAACAGCCAACTCACTGGAAAAGACCCTGATGCTGGGAAAGATTGAGGGCAGGAGGAGTAGGGGGCAACATAGGATGAGATGGTTAGATGGCATCATTGATTCAATGGACATGAGTTTGAGCAAACTCCAGGAGATAGTGAAGGACAGGGGAGCCTGGCGTGCTACAGTCCATGGGATCACAGAGAGTCAGACATGACTGAGTAATTGAACAACAACAATGGTTTACCAAAACTTATTTTGTGAGCTAGCCTGTGATCTGCCCTATAGACTTTGCCATGTACAGTTGAGAATACGTATTCTGCTGTTGTTGGATGGAATGTTTTATAGACAGTTGGTATGCTTTGATTTCCTTCTCTTTATCTTTCAAAACGATATGACTTTGCTTTGTGGTCACCATGAAGCTTATATATTGATATGACAGTCTCTGTTATGTTGTAATCAACTTAAGTTTGACTGTATATAAAAACTCTACCCTTTTACTCTTTTTTTTAAATGTCACAGTTAACCTCTTTGTAACATCATTAGCAAATACAGTTATTGTTATTTTTTAATACTTCTTTTAGTAGAGTTAAGTGGTCAACACAGTACCTAATAACTGTATTAGAGTATTCTGAATTTGATTGTATTAACCTTTACCAGTGTGTTGTTTGGTTTCATATGTTTTCAAGTTACTAATGAGTGTCTTTTTATTTCTGCTTAAATACCTCTTAGCATTTCTTATAAGGCAGGTCTAGTGATGAACTCTTGTTTCTTTTTGTCTGGGAACATGTTTATCTTTCCTTCACTTCTGAGGGATAACTTTGCAAGGTAAAGTATATTTGGTTGGTGGTTTTTATCTGAGGACTTTGTAGCATCTATGCTTTCCTGGCCTTTAAAGTTTCTGCTGAGAAATCTTCCCATGATCTTTTTGGAATTCCCTTGTAAGTGATAAGCTTCTTTTCTCTGGCTACTTTTAAGATTCTCTCTTTGTCTTTAGTTTTTGACAGGTTATTCCAGTATGTCTTGGAGAATTCTGTTTAAGCTGCATTTGTTTGGGAATATATGAGCTTCAGGAAATTGGATGGCCAAATCTCTTTCTAGATTTGGGACATTCTCAGCCATTCTTTTCTTTTAAATTAGCTTTCTGCTTCCCCACTCTCTTTTCCTTCGAGGACTCCAATATTTCACAGATTTCTTCTCCTGATGCATCCCATAGTTCACATAAGCTTTCTTCACTCTTTTAAATTTTTATTTCTTCTCCTCTGACAGGATAGTTTCTAAGGTCCTTTATTCTACTTTACAGATCATTTCTGCTGCTTGCTCCATTCTGCTGTTTATGCTCTTGATTGCACGTTTCATTTCATTCTATTCTTCAGTTCTAGAATTTGTTTGGTTTTTTGCGATTTCAGTCTTTGTTAAACTTCTCATTTTCATGACCCTGTTTTCCTGATATCATTGAGTTGTCTTTCTTGTATCTTGTTGGCTTGTAGCTCATTGATCTTCCTTGAAATAGATATTTTGAATTCTTTAGCATAAACTGTGGATTTATGCCTTTGGGGTTGGTTACAGGAAGATTATTTTGATTCTTTGGTGCCATGTGATTTTTCATGTTGCTCGAGGTCTTAAATTGCTGTCTTCACATTTGTGATGGTAGTTACCTCCTTCAGTCTTTACTGACCGACTTCAGGAGACAAACACCTGTCAGCTCTGCTAGGGATTCTGAGACTCTCAGAGTTGTGGATACACATGCTCCGCATTTCTTGCTCCCTCCTTTGGTAGAATCCTTAAGCTTATATGCTTTCTTATACCCTATAATGTACCAGGGCAGGTGCCGACAGCCTCCTTTCTGCTCCCCAGGGGTGGTGCTAGGGCTTAGATTTGTGGTCTTTCCCTGGCCTGCAGACTCTAGCTTTGGGTATGTTCACTAGCTGTCTGCTAAAACTCATGTTCACTGCCAGCAAGAGTGCTCACAGGATGCTGGCCATGGGGTTAGGTTGTGCGTGGGAGAGGGGTTTGGGATGTTGGGCTGCCGGTAGGCCAGCTAGTGGGATTTGTAGGCAAAGTGTCCCCAGCAGCTTGTGGGCAAGCTTCTTAGTGGCAGCGTGTTTAGTAGGATCTGTGTCCCTTTCAACACCTTCTGAGAGTCCGATTGGCTGTTCTCCCCAGTCTCTTTCTGCTCCCCGAGGCTCAGTACTTGGATGAGGTAGGAGAGAAATGAACCTCTTTTCTACAGTTGGGGAAGCTGGGTGCTCACACACATGCTCTCACTCCCCATCTCAAGGGAGGAACTGTGGCTGGGGCTGCCTCTTGGCATTGAGCTGTGCTGCCTTGGGAGAAGATCACGTGAGGAAAGTCACACTGGTCCTCTTACTTCTCCAAAGCTTCCAAATGCAGATTTTTTTTTTTTGGCTCAATGTTATGCTAGAACTTCTTCACTGGACTTTTGGATTTCCTAGAAGGCTTTCATCTGCATGTGATCCTGTGTGTTCTCGGGGGGCAGCTGGGGCCAGTTCATGGGCCTTTGGAGTCCATAGCTGAGACCAAGGTCTGTAGGCTAATTTCCTGGCACTTGGGAGGGTGATACCTCTCCCAGGTTCCTCGGCATTAATACCGGACCCCACATCTCCTTCACGGCATTTTTGTCTGACGATGGATGGATGACAAGGTGCTGTTGGGATGAGGGATGAGGGACGGGAGCAGAGGATGTCTCACTCATCCTGCCGATGTCACTCCTCCCCCTTTATCTTCACTCCCATCTTGTGTGCTTGGCACCTGAAGACGCTGTGATGTACTTGAGTTTTCCCCGTTAACCGTGTATCTTGTAGATTCTTCTGTTTTTTTGCTTGAACATTTTTCTGTGGCTCCATGGCAGTGGATCTCAAACCTGATGTGTACAGACTCACCTGGAGAGCTAAGAGCGAATGCAAGGGCCCGGGCTCCTGGAGTCGGGGAGGGCCTGGCCTTTTGCTGTTGACCACATTCCCCAGGCGATTCTGAGAAGGACAGAGAGGCGAGGAGCCGCTCTGTGGCCTCCTCTGTGTGGCCGTGCTGTGAGAAATCAGGCAGTTCCACTTTCCGAAAATCCCAAAAGGGTTTGAAGCTGGACTGTGACACACACTCCAGGGCAGAAGTGGGGAGGACGGCGTGACTCCTACGTTTATGCAGTCTCGCTCGGCGGAAGGTCGTCATTCCTGGGCAGTTGCTACCGTTGTTTGCACTGGCCTTCTGGGTCACATTTCTGAGGTCCCCAGCTTATGAACTTTGAGTCTCTTCCCGCCTGTCCTTCCGTTTGCCCTTTGCCCGGTCTGCCTTTCTCAGCTGTGCCTAAGGAGTGCCTCTCTCCTTCCCCCGCTGCCATCAAACCCTCCTGGGACTCATTGCCAGGAGAGTGTTTGGAAGAATTGTTGTAATCCCCCAGACAGTTCTTCTGTATGGCTGAAGGAAGTAGAAATAAAGAGGAAGAAATGATGATTTAAAAAGTAAATGAAGCTTGGGGAATGTGATTAAATGTAGTGGTATCCGGGGATTTACTGAAGCTGAACACTTTGTCCATTCTTTCGAGTAACTATTCCAGGTTAACAGCCGGGTGCAGGTTGCTTTCCGAGCAGGTTGCTTTCCTTGCGACTGGCCCATCTTTGAGGGTCTCCTGCCCTGTGGAGACCCGGGGAGGCCTCTGGAGCGTGGGGTGGCCGTGGTGTGGGATGTGAGAGAGGGGTGGTGCTTTTCAGTTCCTTAGTGTTGAGTGTTAGACGTGGACATGATCTTAGAAGTCATCTTGATCTTTGAAGTTTCACTAAAGCAACTCTCTAATACCTGATAAGCGAGTATTTAAATTTCTAAAGAGGCAAAAGATGACGAGGGCTCCTGGAGTCAGGGAGAGCCTAGCCCTTTCCTGTTGACCACGTTCCCCAGGCGATTTGGAGAAGGACAGAGAGGAGAGGCACGCTCTGTGGCCTCCGCTGTGTGGTTGAGCTGTGAGAAATCACGCAGTTTCACTTTCTGAAAAATCCCAAAAGGATTTCTGATGGGTTACTGCGTAGGATTCTGACCGGTAATCTTGCCGGTGATTCCTCACAGATACCCAGATGTAATGACTGATGGAGCTACTGTTCTGCAATACTTTGGTTCTAGGTTCTTGCAATACTTTCAACTAGAAATGAGGCTCTAATGTTAGTGTCATGCAAAGCAGTGAGCATTCTCCCGTCCCCCTTTCTGATCTTGGTCTGTAGGGTCTTGTTTATGCTTTTTTTTTTTCTAACGTTTTTCCAATTGAACAGAGCCCCCAGTGGAGAAAACAGTGAGGAAAGAAGGAAGATCAGGCTTCCCTCAGGTGAGATGAGTGTCCTTTTGCCTGAGGTGTGGTGGTCCCTGTGGAAGTGCTTTTAAGGGGATGTAAATAAGGAATGACTCAAATTCACTTCTTGCTGAAGTTTTTACTTTTACTACAACGAGGAAGCAATTAGATCCTGATTAATTCTGTCCTCAGCAGCATAGGGTGGTCTTGGAGAGTTTTCTTCAAGTTTATTTAAAAAATAACTATGAATATGATCATGGGTCTCTATAAATTCATAGAAAACACCACCCTCAAATGATTTCAGTTGAGACTTTTAAGTACATCTGAGTGAGCAGTTGCAGCTGCTCTCAACCACAGTGTTGAGAGAAAGAGGTGAAGGAAAAAACATGTTAATGATTTTAAGGGATTAAAAGGTATTTATAAAAGTTACTTGCCTTTCAGGTTTTCGCTGAGGTACTTAAAGCTCCTGAATTTCATGCCCCCACTTGACAGTTTTTAAACATTGGAACTTAATGTCTTATTTCTTCTTGCCATTTGCTCTTTGATGACTCTAGTGATCCATTACTGAGCAAATCTGAGCAGGCAGCCCTGCGTCTCATCAAGAAGAGAGATGGTGAAGAAGGGCAGGGGCCTTGGGCAGTGATAAGCATCTTGCTGGTACAGGGAGGCGAACATTCATGCTTACTTTCTTCCCCAGTCTGTGGCAGACTGCTATTAGCCAGGCTCGTTAGTCCTCGGGAGAGCATTGTTAATTGTTAGCATTACTAATTGGCATTGACCCATCATGATGTGAATCTTATCACAGAACCTGACATGTGTGTTGATCTTATACTCAATCCTTTCAACTGTGAAAGGAGGGAAGTTTCTGTTGTTTCTAATATCAGAGAGAATTGAAAGCAGAGAGGTTTAGTAACTTGGATAAGGTCACACAGCTAGAAAGTAGCAGAAGCAGGATTTGAGCCTTGGAGACATAGCCGCTACATACATTGTTTTCCCCCGAGTATGTTCTGATGTTCCCTGTTCTTTAGTTTCTAGGGGATTCTTGAAGGACAGCAGCAGACACTGTTCTCAAAGCAGAAAGTGGATGGTGGTTTCAGGGATGGTTTTCCATCATTCATTTTTTGTGGCATAATACTGAGTCCTTGATATTATTCTTAAAGTGGAGAGGCGGTATGGGTGTGCTTGGGGAGGGGAGAAAACAGGGAAATGTGTTGTTTGCCAGAGCCCACTGTGAACATAGGAGCCCCTTTCAATAAAGAATTTTGCACACTGTTATTTGTTGGGGAAAACGGTACTGGTGGGGCAACCTGCAGGTACAGAAGCTAAAAATGTTCTCATGACTAGAAGTTAAGGCACAGATCTGATTGTGGACCCTGGTTGGTTTGGTATTCAGCCTGAATAACTAGAGTGATTCATAGTTCATGCCAAGAGTGTGTTTGGAAGTCCAGCATTGCTACAAATAATAGAGGGGAGGTGATTTCCCCTGCTGTTTTGAAACCTGTGAAATGTCACATTATCACCTCCTGTCATGGTGACAAATAGGTTTCTGCACTGATCTCAGTATCCAGCTAAATGCTTTGAAACTGCCCGTTGCCCCATAGTTTTGGAGCTGTGAATGCTTTTTAAAGCACTGCTCAGCCTACCTTGCTATCAAAGAACAGTAACAATTATGATGACGATTTAGCTCCAGGGAGTGCGAAGGGCTGTGCTGAGTGCCGCCAGTGTTTCAGTGCCTGCGGCCAAGGTCAGAAAGGAGGCTTGTTTGGGGGGTGTGTATAGCCAGGTGGTAGCAGGTGGGCTGGGAGCTCAGCAGCTGTTACTTTTCCATCGACACTGGTTTTGCAAGTAGTTTGAGACCACTTCCCACAGGGCTGTGGCTGCCTGTCTTCACAGTCCTCCTGACACGTTCAAGGATTCATGGTGCAAGCTGTTCATGAATGGAGGGAAATGTCTCTTGTAGCTAAAGCCTGGGGATGATATAGGCAGTGAGTTGGGAACTTGGAGCTTGAAAAATACTTTTTTGGCATTAATATATTGTGGTCAATTATGAAGAATCAGGTAATTTCTCTTTGGTAGTAGTTAATGTAGCAAAACTTTTTTTTCTTTTTTCCTGGCCGCAATGTGTATCTTGATTGCACATCATTCCTTTATCAGTATACTCAGGTATTTTAGTATGCTCTCGAGAGTGCTGTGTGAGACAGTGTTAGGACTGGACACTGAGAGGTGCTTTATCTGTGCATATGCCGGGGAGAGTCTTCCTCGAGCTGTGAGCCTCGCTTGGCATTGATGTGTCCCTGGAGGAAAATAGTTCAACCCCTGCTCCCAAGTAGTAGGGTTCAGTCAGTGTATCTCACTCTGCAACTTTGTAATCAGTTGTAAATCTTCACAAACTGGGTAGTGGAGGGAGGAGTCAGGACGTGACGGAGGAGGAGGAGAGCAGGCATCTTTTCCTTTCTCCACTAGGGTCATCCCTTAGGCTACAAGGTGGGAGGTGTGGAGAGGCAGGAGGAGTGGGAGGGAGAAGTCACTGGGGTTGAGGCCTCCAGGATGGAAGCACCAGGCCTTGTCAAGTAAGGCATGTGGGTTATAAGGGAAAAGTCTTGACCCCCAAGCTTACAGTTTAGATGGGCAAATCAGATGAATATGTCAAGCAGCTAGTGATAAACTGATGCTAAGTTATTATTGTGCCATGAATCAGAGTTGACCTGAAGGTCCAAGGTCAGAGGCTCGCTGCTCCATCAATAGGCTGGGGCTTTAAAGGGTTTAGGTCTGTGGCTCGTGGCATATGGGTTTGGGGTAACGTGGGGTGGAGAGGATGAGAGTACTTTCACTTGCTCTTATGAATTCTTGCCGAGAAAATGCCTCCTGGAAACGTGGAGTTCGTTTGCATAGAAATCCAGTAGTGGAGGGACTGAGAATTACTTGTTATCCCACTTGAATTTTCAGAACTGAATTACTTTTAGCAATTCAGGTTTTCTTGGCAAAGAGGGGAGTAGGAGTTTGTGATGAGAACGAGGATGGGCAATAGGAAACAGGAGGCTTAGAAGCAGTGTTTCGGGAGGGCTCTCACATGGTGCTGTGTGTCCGTGGCAGTGTGTGTGTGGTGAACAGCATGTCAGGGCCCTGGGAGGCGACGGGCTACCGAGGATCCTGTCTCAGAGGGATTCGCCGAGCTTTCTTGAGCAGCAGCCCCCACTAAAGGCTGACCCGTAACTAAGTCTTAGAAGCAGTTCCTCTTGGAATTTACGCAGAACCACATGTAGAATAAAGATATTGTTGACTCTGGAAAATTACTTATCACTGGGCATGTGAAGAGGAACCTCGAAAGAAACTTGAAAGATGAAAGTGAAAATTCCACATGCAGTTTGGAATCTGTAATATTAGAGCTGGAAAGACCCTTAAGTTAATCTCACACAATGTCCTCCTCTTACAAATGACAGCACTAGCTCTGGAAGAGGTCAGATGAGTTGCCCAAGGCTGCAGAGAAAGCTCTGTGGCAGAGCGGAGACTACAGTGAAGGTTCCCTCGGGGGTCGGTACTGTTGTCTTCCATCGTTATTGCCTTCCTGAATTCTTGTTTCTGCTTCTGTCACTTGGAGTCAGGGAGCAATGAGAAGATGCTCAGGCTCCTCTGGGGACACTGGAAAGGGCGAGGCCATCACCACATCACAGGCCGGAGGAGCAGGTTAACCGAGTCAGTGTGACTAGCAGGCTGGAGCCAGTGGGAAGCTGGGAGAGGATGAACCTGGGAAAAATGTTGTGCATTTCAGCTGATTTTTTATTGTGATCCGGTGGTCTCTCATGGGACAGGGTGGTAGGCAGGACACATTCCCCAGGTGGAGTTGCTGGGTGTCTTTCAGAGAAGGACTTAATGGGTCAGTTCATATCAGTGCGTGCATCGGTTGGCCATACTTCCATAAACAACAACGTAAGGATTCTGTGTATCTTTTTAGGGGTCATTAAAAAGCAATTTTTGCTTTCTTATAATGTTAAGTAAACTTTCTTATAGAAATATAACATGGTGTTTTTTTCTGTCTACTTAGTTTGTATGTCACAGGCAAGGGCAAGGGGCTGAATTTTGCTTCTGATCCTTGGCATTGGGGAATGAGGCATCCTGGCATCTGTTACCCAGGGGGCACAGGCCAGTTCTTTGCCCAGAGAGAAGTGTTGGCCGGAGCATTTGGGGCATCACCTAGCATCTGGAAGGGGGACATAATTAGAGGATTGGTGCAACCTGCTTCTAAGCCCCACAAAGGCTGGCCCTGAGCAGGTTCACCCGATTTCTTTCTCTGCTCTGAAGATGAGAAGTGGATTCCCTTCTGTGTGACTATGGCCTTGCCTCCTGCATCCTGACTTGCGCTTTAGCATTAGGGCTCCCTTTCAGGCCTCAGTTTCGATGCCTTCCAGTCTCTGATTCGATGCAATGAATGGCTCATGTTGCCCAGTGTGGGGCTTTTGATGTGTTTAAAGCCCCACGACCTACGTCATCTCATTTGATTCTCATAGAAAGTGCTAGGACCTGAGCAGAACATGCCCCTCATCCAACAGGTGCAGGAACTGAAGGAAGAGGTTTGCCCCTCCCTCCATGGCTGGAACATGACAGGCCGGGGGCCCCAGCCCAGGGCTTGCGATTGCCAGGCAGAGTTTCTCCTGCCACGTACCTGCTCAGCTTGGGACAGACGGTGCCTGGCGTTCCAGACAGCAGAGGTGTGCTGCGGAGCCCCCCAGCTGCGCATGGACTGGGGCAGAGGGACTTGTGTGGAGGAGCCCCATTAGGGTGCTAGGGCCTCTGGGCAGCTGCAGTCTCAGAGCAATGAATTCTTTCAGGATTCCTGAAATGTTGTGTATTAGCAAGCACATCACAATATCTTTATACAACTAGTCTTTTGCAAACTTGAGCAGATGAGAAATGTCCAGGGAAGGGTAGGTGGCATCCCGTATAGAGGGTTTTGTCAGTTCATCTGTACCGCTCTTCAGGCTGGCTTAGAGTTCTCCTGGGGCAGGGGGGTGGCACGATACACTCTATATACATCCCTAGGACAGATAAGCCCTGTAAGTTGTTCATGATGAAAGAAAAAATCCGTTGAGGGTTCTATTTTCTGACTCATGTCAGTGCCCGCCAGTGTGGGTGAGGTGGACATCTGTGGTTCTCACCTCCTTGTCTCCTCCTGAAGGAGCCTTTGCCCACTGCCCAGGAAGACCTTCTGTAGCAGCCACGAGCATGAACTGTGTATGTCCACTTATCAAGGTAACTTCCAGAAGCTGCGGAGGTGGTCCAGACTCCCGTCTGGAAGCCCAAGGATGTTCTCGGCCGTGAGACATCTCTCTTGATGCTTGTCCATCAAATTCTCTGGGGCAGCTGGGGAATTTTTCCCTCATCCAGGAAGTCTTAATGACAAGTCCAGGGGCCTTCTGCTGGCTAGTCGTTAACCAGCAGAGCTCTTTGGTGTGTTGAGTAAGTTCTCGAAAAAGACAGGTGAGTTTTTTAAGACGGGGCTGATGTATTTTTAATTGTACTCCCCCCATTAACCAACATTTCTTAATCAGATCACTGGGTAGCCGACAGCAGATTCCAGCCCAGCCTCTTGGCAGCCTGCCTGACGTGCAGCCTTGCTGGGGGAGGGGATGTGTGGGGGGAGATGGCGTTTGCATTTCTGTTTCTGAGGGGCTGCTCTGGACAGGCTGAGTGTTCAGGTGGGCTGGTGAGCTCTGTGCTGCTCATCTCCTGGGAGCTACTTGGGGGGGGATTTGCAGGAGGGTTGGGGTGGGGGGCGGTCACTGAAAAAAATTGGTTTGGTTTGGTTTCTGTTTTTCTGCAGAAACACATCATGTTCATTTTAGAGAAATCAGAAAAGCCAAGCGACAAGACAAATTCTCTCTCTGACTTCCTAGCTGGGCAGAGGTGTCTATAGTATTAGTCCCAGTTTTTGCCCTTTAGAGATGGAAGGTAGAGAACACCAGGTTGGACTTCAGCACGTTCCAAAGAGCAGAGATTTGGGAGACAGACTCTAGCATGGGTTTGAATCCCAGCTCCATTTCTTGCTAGTGAGCCTGTGCAGTTTTCTCCACCTCTTCATGCTTCGGTTTCCTCACCTGGGAGATGGAGATGATACCTTTCGGGGCTGTGAGAGTGAAAGGGTACAACGTGGAAGGCACTGGGAAACAGAACCAGGCACATGGCCAGCTCTCCGAGTGAAGCTGTTATTGTTACATAGCCAGCATTAACTTGCTCTCGCATCATTTGTTTGCTTAGAGAGCCAGTGATGTGAGCTTTCTGCTTTATCGGAGTTTGCTATTTCCAGTTTCCGTTCATGTTCAGGCCTGGAGCACGTAGTGTTCTTTTCTGTAGTGGTCATGCTTGATGGAGACTTGCGACAGGCAGAATCTTGCCCTGGATGGAGTTCCCTGGGGGAAAGGGGATGCCCTGAAATTCTGGGGTGAGTGCCATTATGGGTTTGTGACTGTGGGGTTTCCAGCATCGGTGGCAGGAACTGTTTGGCTCCGTCCTTGTCTTCTCCAGCGTGTCTTGGCTTTAACTAAGCCTCCTATCCCCTGGTCCCCAGTCAGCAGACTTCACCCCCGCCACTACAGAGCAAGGCCTGAGTGTTTCCTTAAACATGGCTGAGTGTTCCTGCCTCCTGATCTCACCTGAGCCTGCTGTGACATCCCGGCGGTAGTGGGGATGGTAAGGGTGTGTGCTCGTGAGTCATTACTGAGGTTTAGCAAGTTGTTGTTCTACCGCTTTAAATAGACCCCGGGTGTGTTTTATGGAGGCGATCCTCTGCAGTCCTCCAGAAAAGCCTGCTTTTCCAGTGGACTGTGGGCTGATTCGGTGCTTTCATCAGACTTAACACCAGAGCAATTTCCACAGTGCCCGCCTTCTCACAGGGTCGCTTCCTGCTGTGATGTTCTTTCACCTTGCATACTTTATCTTCAAAATCCTCCTCTGAGGAAAACAGCTTGGGTCTCCATTTCACAGATACGGAAATTGAGGTCCAGAGGGGTCAAGCGAGGGACTTGGGAATTGTTATCTCAGATAATTAGGGGCTGGCAGGTGGCCTTCTCCCTGGGCTGTTTGGCCTTTGCACATGGGCAGGGAGTTGAACTGCTCCCAAAATGTTGGTTAAGTCACAGGGAGTGTGAGAGTCTAGTGCTTTGAAAGGAGGAAGAGACTTCCTGTCAGTCTGCCCCTGCACACTGCCGTACACACACACCCACACATAAACACACACACCCCTCCTCCTACCTGGTCAAATATAATGACCATCTTGCTCCAGTCTTTGCTGCTCTTATCTATGTATGATTCCTTTCTCTGAAATTCAGCTTTTTTTGTGTGAATCCCAAGATCATAGCATCCTGCCCATCTGCCTGCATGAAAGTCACAGAAGGCACCCCTGTTCTCAGGCCATCTGGTCTACCTCACAGTCCTCATTCCTTTTGTTTGTCCCTTTTCCCCTCCAGAGCTACTCTCTCATGTCCTTCCCCATTTATTTGCTCCCACCTTCTTGCCTTTTTTTCATTCTGTTTCTTAGGCTTCTGGAAGCTTTCTTCTTCCTTCTTCTCTGCCAGGACAATAGTAGGGTATTAGTCTGGGTTTCCCGGAGAAACAGAATCGGTAGAGGGTGTGTTTGTGTGGGGAGGAGGAGATATGTGTGAAACAGGCTCATTGATGAGGGAGGCTGAGTTGTCCCATGATCTGCTGGATCCTGGAGACTCCGGAAAGCTGAAGGGGTAGTTCCAGTCTCAGTACAAAGGCCTGGAAACCAGGAGAGCCACTGGTGTAAAGTTCTAGTCCAAAAGCCAGCAGACTCTGGACCTGGTAAGCGCTGATGCTTCAGTTTGAGTCTGAAGGCAAGGAAGAACACATGTCCCAGAGCGCAGGCAGGCAGAAGGAATTCTCTTACGTGGCCTGTTCTACTCAGGCCTTCAACTGCTCGGGCCCACCTACATTAGGGAGGGCAGTCAGCTTGGTCCACCAATTCAAATGGTGATGTCATCCAGAAACAGCCTCCCAGATCACCAGAATAAGGTTTGACCTCTTACCTCAGCCCTACGTGGCCTAGTCAAGTTGACACGTAAAGTGAGCTGTCATGGAAACAAGATTTGTTTCCAGAAAGCCTCATTTGAATCCTGCTTGCTCCACAACATTTTTCCAGCTTCATTAGCTGACACTTGACTCAGCCTAGCTGGATTCTTCTTGCTCTTGTTGGCTCCACCAGAGCTCAGCATTGATGGCACCCACCCCTCCACTGTTCTCCCGTTTTTTTTTTTTCTAATTGGAGGATGATTGCTTTGCAGTGTAGTGTTGGTTTCTAGAGTGCAACAACGTGAATCAGCCTTGTGTGTACATCTCTCCCCTCTCCCCTGAGCCTCCTTCCCACACTCTTCCTCAATCCCACCCCTCTATGTGGTCACAGAGTGCCAGGCTGGGCTCCTTGTGCTACACGGCAGCTTCCCACTAGCTAGCTCTTTTACACATAGGTGGAGAAGGCAATGGCACCCCACTCCAGTATTCTTGCCTGGAAAATCCCATGGATGGAGGAGCCTGGTAGGCTGCAGTCCACGGGGTCGAGAAGAGTCGGACACGACTGAGCGACTTCACTGTCACTTTTCACTTTCATGTATGGGAGAAGGAAATGGCAACCCACTCCAGTGTTCTTGCCTGGAGAGTCCCAGGGATGGGGGAGCCTGGTGGGCTGCCGTCTATGGGGTCGCCCAGAGTTGGACACGACTGAAGCGACTTAGCAGCAGCAGCAGTGTATATATGTCAGTTAATGTATATATATGGAATCTAGACAAATGGCACTGATGAACCTATTTGCAGGGTAGGAATAGAGATATGTATGTTGAGAATGGGCTTGTGGACACAGCGGGAGCAGGAGAAGATGGGATGAATCGAAAGGGTAGCATTGATGTGTATACACCTCCATTGTTCTTTAGTGATTTTTTTCTAAGTACCTCTGGCCTTCTCCTCTGTGTTTGAAGGGCAGATTCCTAAGTTCTCCCACTCTTGTCTCCCCCATGGAGGGCCTCTATGGTAGATGCTTAGTCAAATGCTTGTTATCTTAGCTCTGTTTCCCAGTGGATGAAGTGAAGGATACCACATTTGCCTCCTGGGATTGCAGGATCCACATGATGGGTTTGGAGAACTTGGAATCTTGTTTCCTATGGGCAGCCAGAGAAGGGGTAGCTAGCGTTTGGTGTACAGTAGTCATAGAGGCTTCCCTGGTAGCTCAGGTGATGATAAAGAATTCACCTACAATGCAGGAGACCTGGGTTCGATCCCTGGGTTGGGAAGATCTCCTGGAGAAGGAAATGGCAACCCACTCCAGTATTCTCGCCTGGGAAATCCGGTGGACAGAGGAGCCTGGAGGGCTGTAGTCCCTGGGGTCACAAAGAGTCGGATGGGACTGAAGCGACTCACACACAAATATTGTTGAGACACTTGAAATTTCCATCATGTGCTTTTGGGTTGCTGTAGGTGCCATGGCACGGTGGGGAGAGCAGTAGATGCCAGCCAGGTGCGCGACCTCAAGCTACTTGCTCTTTCTTGGCCCTGTTTTCCATCTGTTAGAGGGAGTTAAGTTGGTCTTGCCTCACCTGCCTCTTGGGTCTTGTGAGTATGAAATAAGGTAATGATGATGGTGGTTAACTTAATTTTTATATATAATAAACACTGTTCTTAAGATACTTTTCACATGGAAACCCCCTTAACTTCATAGTCTTATGAAGCATATATGTTCCCACTTTTGCAACCAAGGTCCAGAGAGATTAAATAACTTGTTGAAGTTTACCAAGCCAGAGAGAGGCAGGGTGGGGATTCTAATCAGGAAGTCTGGTTTCACAGTGGACTCTCTTGACCACCATGGCAGGCCACAGGGGAGAGAGAGAGAGAGAGAGAGAGGGAGGGAGTGTACGTGTACGTGTGTGTACGTGTGTGTGTGTGTGTGTGTACACTGGAAGAAAGCTTGGAGAGCCTGAGGCTGTGCTGAGACCCATTTGCACAGGTCCCGGCGATGATGTGTGTGTGACTGCTGTCCGCCGGGGAGTCTACCAGGCCAGGACTGCGTGTGAGTTGAGAGCAGGAGTGTGTACAGCAGGTCTTGTCAAGGCCGTTGGTCACTGGAGTGACACCTTGGGTTTACTGCAGACATCTCAGACAGCTTAGCTGCTCCCTGGGCAGTCTCCCCTGTAGCTCCCGTGATTTGCCCTCTGAGCCCTGGCTTCACCTTTGTGGCCCGGGCCTCAGTTGTAATTAAGCGGCCGTTGGTGTGTGTCCTCAGTGGAGCGCAGGCTCTGCCAGGGCAGGAGGGGCGAGGCTGTGGTATTTATGGCTGTGACCGTAGAGTCCGGTGTGGTGCCTGGACAGGGGACCAGTGAGCACTACACTGATGCAGCTACCTAATAGATTTTTTTGTTTTCTTAAATTGTGGTAAAATACGCACGCCAAAATTTACCATCTTAAGTGTATCTGACTTTTCACGGTGCAGTTCAGAGGCACGAGCCACATTTACATGGTGTGCGACCATCCCCGGCATCCATCTCCAGAACCCTCTCATCTTTCCAGACTGGAACTCTGCAGCCCTTAGACACTGACTCTCCTTTCCCATCCCCCCTCATCCCTGGAGGCTGTCCTTCTGCTTTTTCTCTTTAGCAATTTGCCCATTCTAGGTCCCTCATATGAGTGGGGTGTACAATATTTATCCTTTCCTTTCTTATTTTACGAAGGATAGCATCTTCAAGGTTCATCCAGGTGGTAGCAGGTGTCAGAATTTCCTTCATGTTTGGATAATTCACCATTGTAGGTATTAGACCATGCACTGTTTATTCATTCACCTGTCAGTGGACATTTGGTTTGTTTCCACCTTTTGGCTGTTGTGACAAATGAGGCTATCAACTTTGGTGTGCAAATATCTGTTTGAAATCTTACTTTCCGTTGTTCTGGTGTATACCTAGATGCTGAGTAATCATAGGGATTAAATATGTTTAGAAGATTAAATCACCTAGTACTCATAAAGCTCTTAGAATAGTTCCTGGCATGTAACAGGCACTAAATATAAATATTTGCTAAATAAAAATAAAACTCTATTTATCTCGATGAATCCCTTAATTCAGACAGTTTCTTTTCAGTTTAATATTTAGGAAGGTGTGCAGCATCATACCTTTTGAGAAAGGGGTAGAGGTGGTTTTGTGACCCCCTCTGGCCCCACCCAGTTGACTGGGCATCTGGGTACTATTCCTACAGGAAGGAGCTCAGAAGGGACACGCCTCCGTCCGGTCCCTATAACTCCGGAGCAGTGGAGCTGGGGTGGAGGCTTGGTTTCTGAAGCCCCTGTTCTGGCTGCTCATCAGGTCCTTTATTTGAGTCTGATTTCCAGCGCCATAGTCTCTTTGCTAATTTTTGTAGTTAATCCTCTTTCAGTCTGCAGAAATTAAAATAGGGCTTCTCCATTCTCATTTGGATGTCTGTAGGGAGAAGGCAATGGCACCCCACTCCAGTACTCTTGCCTGGAAAATCCCATGGATGGAGGAGCCTGGTAAGCTGCAGTCCACGGGGTCGCGAAGAGTCGGACATGACTGAGCGACTTCACTTTGGCTTTTCACTTTCATGCACTGGAGAAGGAAATGGCAACCCACTCCAGTGTCCTTGCCTAGAGAATCCCAGGGATGGGGGAGCCTGGTGGGCTGCCGTCTATGGGGTCGCACAGAGTCGGACACGACTGAAGCGACTTAGCAGCAGCAGCAGCAGCAGTATCAAGAAGGGTAGTATAACATTCTTAAAATAGTTTCACTTGAAGTTTATCCTAAAAAAAAAACAAAAAACACATACCATTCAAAATGTTCAAGCAGCAGGAGGGTTATGTCAGAAGCAAACAGTGATATGGAATTAATGATTGCAAGGATGCCACGGGTTGGTAGTCTGCTTGTGGGTATATGCGTCTTCTGGATTGCACAGGAATTCCTTGTAGTTCTCACATGTATCTTTCCTTCTGGTTCCAAAGCATTTTCTGGTTCATAGTATTCTTGTTTTTCAAGCAAAAAGAAAAATTTTTTTAATCTTTAATGTTCACTTGAAAACAGAGTTGAGAAAAACATTTACACTTTCCCTAAGCCTTTTAATAAAACAAAAGAAAGAACACGGTGATGGCTTTCCTAATGGAAATGCTACTGTGTCCTGGGGACAGAGTATCCAGTCTCCCCTATGGGTATGAGTGTCTGTTCAACTACAGAAGCCACATTTTGATGAAAATAGGTTTTAGCACTGTGTGTCGGAAAACTCGTAAAGACTCTCATGGTTTTACTGTGAAGTCTGTAAAGCTTTGAGAATAAAATTGTGCTTGCTACAGCTTCTGTCTATTATCAAAAACCAATTTAAGTACGCAGAGGGGATATCTGGTGTCACAGAATACAAGGAAATTTCACGCTAATCATAGGTCATAATGTGGTTTTGCTGAAGTTTTAGATGGTAATTCAATTAAATTTACTAAGTAGAGCGAAAAGCACACAGAACATGCTATGGTGGCAGTGGTGTTATTTACATACGTGTTTCATGGGCCCATTAGTGTTTACTTACATGACCGAGCTAGACTGGGAGAAAACCGCATTATATTTTGTGCATGGCTTGTGTCTGTGTGAAATATGTGCCCAAACCCTTTTTGATGGCACAGATGGTCCATGAGGTGATGAGACACCCGAAGGAGGGATCAGTGCCTGGTACACAGCAAGGCTGCCAGTAGGTATTCGTGAAATGCCTGGACAAGCAGGGACACACTTACATCCAACTATTTGAAAATGGAGAATTTAAAAAATCTTCTTAAAGAGCCTTGAAAATTTTTTATTGAGATGAAATTTACACCATATACAGGTGACCATTTTAAAGTGTCCAGTTCAGTGATGTTCAGTACATTCACCATGCTGGGCAACTATCACCCTTGTCTGGTTCCAGAATGTTTCTGTCACATACGAAAGGCACCATGGACCCATTTCTCCCTTCCACCAGCCCTGGCAACCACGAATCTGCTTTCTGTTTGTATGGATTTGCCTGTCCTGGACACTTCACATAATATATGACCTTTCGTCTAGCCTCTTTCCAAAGCAGAGTATTTTCCAGGTCGCTTGCATTGTAGCAGGTATCAGAACTTCATTTCTTTTTAGGGTTGAATGATAATAGTCCACTGTATGGCTCCTGCCACGTTTTGTTTATCTGTCCCTCAGCTGATAACATTTGGGTTGTTTCTGCCTTTTTGGGCCGTTGTGAATGGTGCTGGTATGAACACCTGTGGAAGAGAATTTGAGTACCTGTGTTCAGTTCTCTTGGGTACATGCCTAGGAATGGAATTGATGGATCATGTGGTATTTCTTTGTTCATCTTCTTCAGTCAGCACCAAGCCTTTTTCCACAGGAGGTGCACCATTTTACAGCTGAATCAGCAATGTGTGAGGATTCCAATTTCTCCACATCCTTGCCAACACTTGGTATTTTCTGTTTAAAAAAAAATTCTAGCCATCATAGTGGAGACATAGTGGTGTTTTACTGTGGGATTGACTTGCGTTTTAGGGCTCTGTTTTAAAAATAAGCACCACTGAGGCAGAATCATATTTTATTACTTCATTTAGGACAGACTTCCTACATGGAGCAGGTGTGATCAGGAGACCTGATTTGGTGATGAAAATGGTCATTGAGTGAATGCCTTCTCGGCAGCAGCATTCTAGTGCTTTCTGCACAGGGTTTAATTCTTAAGTCATCCTGTTGTTCATGTGAGGAAGCGGAGGCCTAGAGGCTAACTTTTGTGTCTAAGTTGCATAGCTGCTCAGTAGTTGCTTTGGGGTTCAATTCAGGGCTGCCTGTCTGACTGCTAAAGCTCCCAAAGGCTCATGCCCTTTTCATGGGGAGTCTGTATCATGGACATAGGGAAAAGAAACTAAGATGGTGTCCATTTCATATATTTTAGTGAAAAGCAAAGCCTTTACAGTTTGTGAGTGAAGAAGACTGATGTGGTGCTTGTTTGGGGTCCTGGCGGTCTGCACTGTCTGATCCTTTCAGGAACTGGGGCCTTGGGTGCTGGTGCATCCCTGGCTGGAGGCTCCGGAAGGGAGTGCCTGCTTGTGTTCATGGGGCTGCAGAACAGCCTCACATCTCCGGGACTCTGTTGAGACTTTGTAATTACGTGGACTGATGAGGTCGAGGGCGCATGCAGGGCAAGCCCCAACTACACTCAGTTCTGGGGAATACCTTCCATTAGGTGATAGTGGTTCTCAGTAAATGTTGGCTGAACTCAATTGAGTGCAGGTTCCTGAAAAAATAAATATCAGACTGAATCCTATTGGAAAATTACAGGAATATATATATATATATATTTTTTTAAAGAGTCCTCCAGTGAATCCTATTGTAGGTAACCCTTTGGATGTATCTTTTAGGTAAATCTGATTTTCACATGTGGTTTGTTTAGTGTGAGATAGACTGGTTTGGGGGATTTACTTATAAGGTCATTGATATTGTAACTGAATTATCTTACTATATAGAGATGGTTTGTGTGTCCTCACAGTGTTTATTAAACCACTTTGGTGTCTGACACTGGGGATGGAAGAAATAAGTGAGGCCTCAGGATTCTTATGGGGCTTCCCTGATAGCTCAGCTGGTAAAGAATCTGCCTGCAATGCAGGAGACTCTGGTTCGATTCCTGGGTCAGGAAGATCCCCGGAAGAAGGGATAGGCTACCCACTCCAGTATTTTTGGGGCTTCCCTGGTGGCTCAGCTGGTAAAGAATCCACCTGCAACGTGGGAGACGTAGGTTCAGTTCCTGGGTTGGGAAGATCCCCTGGAGAAGGGAAAGGCTACCCACTCCAGTATTCTGGCCTGGAGAATTCCATGGACTGTATAGTCTATGGGGTCGCAAGGAGTTGGACACAACTGAGCGACTCCACTTTCACTTCACAGGATGCTTATAAATCTAGAAGGGAGGACAGAGATACAAACCGTAAACTATAGACCACGCAGGTGCACTGGGGGTGCACCCTGGGGGCTCACAGTGGAGGCTGACAGTGCCTCTGGGTGGGGGCTTCAGAGAGGGCTTCATGAAGGCACCTGGAGGGAGGGAGGGGGAGAGAACTCTCAGGACAGAAAGGCTTGGCAGAGTGGGGACCCAAGTGGGGCCCTGAGGAATTTGAAAGGCCTGGGCGGGGGTGGAGGGAAGGCATTTGAGGCTCGGGGAGTGGTGTGGGCAGGGGCCCAGAGAAGAGAATGTCTACATACATGGCCAGTGCCTTGCTGGCCTGGCCAGCTCTAGGGCTGGAGGGCAGGTGAGAGGTGGCAAGTAAGAGAGCTTCAGCTGCTGAGTCTGGCCTAGAAGCTCCTGGAACATGTGAAGCAGAGCGTGGGTGAATGTTACTGTCTGCCAGCTACCCAGGAGGTATCAGTGCTCATCAACTACTCTTCTGAAGGTAGACCAACCTGGGGCCATAAACTGGCAGGTGGGCTCCCCTGAAAGCAGAGGCAGCCCCTGACCCTGGCATTGCCTCCAACTCCCAACCGAGCAGGGATGGTCTCCATTTCACATGTGAGGAAATGAAGGCTCAGAGGTGGAGCAACCTGCTCAGGGGCAGGCAGCCTGCAGAGAGCTGGGCCAGAGCAGGGCCCAGGAGCGGATCGTGCCAGGTGAGAGGCTGATGGCAGGTGGACCAAGGCTCCACTCTCTAGGAGTCTTTCCTTGGGACGTGAGCTGTTGGGACCTTTCCAGGGTTCTCTGGGTCCCAGCAACAGACCAGTGCTGGCCTCTCTCCCGCACCGCCATCGTCTTCCGTTTCATCCTTTGCAGCAGTCCCCAACCTTTTTGGCACCAGAGACTGGTTTTGTGGAAGACAACTTTTTCCATGGACCGAGGGGTGGAGGGATGGTTTCAGGATGATTCAAGCTCATTACACTTACTGTGCACTTTATTTCTAACCTGCTGCCGCCGCTAACCTAACAGGAAGTACTGCTCCGGGGCTTGGAGGTTGGGGACCCGTGCTTCAGTGAGTCAGGGAAAGGTTTTAGGAAACGGACTCTAGAAACCTCGACAAGCTCTTGCTTCCTGGTGGAGGACAGGAGGCTGTGTGACCTGTGGGGCATGGGCTCTGTGTGAGGCTTGTCTCAGGCAGACCCAGTCTTCAAGCCTCTAGAAGAACACTGACCGTGCAGGTGGGGAAGCTGGCTGGTTTCCGACATCCTGCTGTGTCCCCAGGAGGAAGCAGTGTTCAGTGAGCCTGTGTTCCTTCCCTCCATCATCAAAGTTGAAGTGAATTGCTTAAATATTAGCAAATATATATACATGCATGGTCTTCCCAGGTGCCGCTAGTGGTAAAGAACCCGCCTGCTAATGCAGGAGACATGAGATGCAGGTTTGATCCCTGGTCAGCAAGATCTCTTGCAGAAGGGCATGGCAACCCACTCCAGTGTTCTTGCCTGGAGAATCCCCTGGAGAGAGGAGCCTGGTGGGCTAGTGTCCACAGGGTTGCAAAGAGGCGGGCACGACTGAAGCAACTCAGCACGCACTTATGCATACACGTGCACAGTATTGTTTGTCCAGTATACACCATGCTGTTTCTCATTTAATACCTTTTTGAAAGTCCTTTGTGCTAGAAGTTAGATATTTTAAGAATTAACGCTTTTGTTGAACTCTACATTTCAACTTCAGAGCTATGAAAAAGGCCTAGTCAACTAGCTCATTAAAAATATTTCTGCCTCTTAGAAGACATCCAAAGCAGATGAAAGATTTTTGCCTTCATTGGCAGGATCCTCTCTAGCTAATCCTGTCTTCTTTTAGAATTTTCTAAGAAGCTCTGGAAGAAATAATTGAAAAAGATCAGAAATGGAGCTCGGGATGGACCTGACTTCAACACCTTGGGTTGATGGACATTGTTTTTTTTTTTTTTTTTTCCCCATTTAATACCCCCTCCCTTAGAGGGGAAAGGAAGATGTGTATAAATACTTTAGCTGATGATCAGGAAGACTGATTCTTGCTGCTTACTGACTCCGGGCCTTGGTGCAAGCCTCACTGCATCTCTGAATCCTTCTCATCTTTCGAGTGAAGAGATTGTCCTTTCCGCCTGAGTTTCTCTGTGACCCTGTTATAAGAACCGGGCAGACCACTGAGCAGAAAACTTCTGCAACCCATGAGATTATTCTGTCTGCAGCGACAGCAATCTGTGAATCCACAGACAAAACGTTTAGGGAGATGGAATGCAGCTGTTGGTGTAATGAGTGAGGAGAGAAAATAGAATTTGTTGAGGATTAAAAAAATATTAAGCTGAGAGATGTGAAAGCCTGTAGGGTAATTGCTACTTGGCTGTATCTTCACAATTGGCATAAGGGCCTCTTGTGTGTTAGAGCACAGCACTCCTCCAAGTGGTCCCCTCAGCAGAATCACCATCCCCTGTGTGCTTGGTGGACTCCAGCATCCTGGATGGGTCCTCCTCCGACCTGTTGAACCAGTAAGTAGAAAGGATCCTGGGATCTCTTTCAACAAGCCTACCAGATGATTCTTTGTGCTAAAGTGAGAGAAACACTGTTCTGGAAACCCAGCATTTGAGGAGTACTTGGGGCTTCCCTGATGGCTCAGATGGTAAAGAATCTTCCTGCAATGCAGGAGACCCAGTTTCCATCCCTGGGTCAGGAAGATCCCCTGGGGAAGGGAATGGCTACCCACTCCAGTATTCTTGCCTGGAGAATTCCATGGACAAAGGGGCCTGACAGGCTACAGTCCATGGGGTTGCAAAGAATCGGACACGACTGAGTGACTAACACTTTCACTTTCACCAGGATCATGAAGCTCCAATACTTTGGCCGCCTGACGTGAAGAGCCAACTCATTGGAAAAGACCCTGATGCTGGGAAAGATCGAGGGCAGCAGAGGATGAGATGGTTAGATAGCATCACTGACTCAATGGACAGGGATTTGGGCAAACTCCAGGAGGTAGTGGAGGACAGAGGAGCCTGGTGTGCCACAGACTGTGGGGTGGCAAAGAGTCAGACATGAATTGGCAACTGAACAACAACACTTAGAGGGGTCATGCACACTTTGGGGTGAAGAAACAAGCCCAGGAAGGTTGGTGGTTTCCCAGGAAGGTCTGTAGTTGACTCAAGCTTTATCAGGGAGTTAATAGATGAGCTATAGCCCAGGCCCTTCCTATTCCTAGTGTGGCCTGTGACCTGCAACCTCAGTGGCACCTTCGAGCTTGTTAGAAAAGCAGATGCATGAATCCTTGGCCAGGCCTGTGGACAGAATCTCTGGCAGCCGGTCCATTTTATCAAGCCCTCCAGGAAACTCTGAAACCCCAGCGCTCACCTAGGCACCGAGCTTTTTGTTGTGCCTTGCTCTCCGAAGGGGCACTTACTCTAAGTTATGAAAGCCTGTGATGGCCCTGTCTTGAGACTGTGTTCCTGGGATTCACATGGAAACATGTGGTCCTGCCTCTGGATTTGTTTTTCTGTAGTGCAGCCTGGGATGTGCTGGTGTCGGGGTGACCACCTGTCCTGGTTTGCCTGGGACTGAGGGAAATTTCCCCAGACATACTGAACTGGGAGAGTCCCAGGCAGACTGGAACGACTGGGCATCCCAGCTGGTCTCAGGGTTTAGAGGGGAAAAAGTTGGCCGTGTCCTATGGAGCTGAGTCATTTGACAAACACTTTCTGGATTGCACTGAGTGTGGGAGGCCCAGTAATAAAAAGGCCGTTTCCATTAAGCCTGTTTTAATGTATGGCTGTCATCGCTGAAATCCATTCTCCTTTTCTTTCTCGCGTCTCCACATGGGACCAGGCAGTACAGGAGCACAGTTGTGGGGAGGAGATGGGCTGGCCCAGCGCTCGTTTTTGCTCCCTTTGTACCTCGTGGTTGCCATGCGGTACGGGTGTTGTTATATAAGCCGGGGAGAGGCTGTTCTGTGAGTTCAGATTCAAGGCAGGAAGGGTCAGAAGGAAGAAAGGATGGTTTTAGTTACAGAATCATTTCGTTCATAAGCTGAAGCTGGGAAGCTCTTGGGCGTTTGCCGAGCGTAGGTTTTGTCTCCTGCTCTGCTGGGCAGTGCGGGGCCTGGAGACACAGCAAAATAGCCCCATTTTCTTCATGCACTTATATTTTTTCTGGGTTTTTCAGGGCATTTAAGAAGCAAGCAGGTATTCTGATTCTCCCATTTTATAGATTATAAGGTTTTGATTCTAGAGAAGAAGAAAACCAGACTCCCAGGCAGAAAGGGGGTGATGGTATAGCATATAGATTATATAGTCTAAAGTTACTTTTCAGATTTCATAACTGATACCTGGTGCTGTTTCTTGCATGGACTCAGGGTTCATGGAGGCCTGCTCCTGATCCCTGAGTGGGGCTGGAAGTCCCTTCCCAGCCCTCTGGAGACTGGCTTTATGCACAGGTCGGGGAGGTTAGACTTCCTGGAAGGGCCTTGAGGAATGATCTGAGAGCTTCTGCTTCATGGGCAGGCCATTTCTGATGGGAGTTGGAGCATGTGTTACGTGCCTTGAGGTCAGGGCTTATCTTGTTCACCGTATTGTCTCCCACATGTTTACTGAGCTCTTTACATATTAGCAAACTCACTAACTCTTGCTTAGGATTAGAGCTGACACCTTCTTTCCCTACGGAAGGGACAGATTGCAGTTTGGGTTGGTGAGATCACGGCTGTGTGCTTCAGTGACACAGCTGTTTCCTAGCCCATGTCTGAGCTTTCCTCTTGTGGATTTGGGAAACAGGCTTCCTGTCCCCACTTACTCATTTGATAACTGAACTTCTTCTAAAGACTGATCATGGAGCACCTCGATGATGGCTGTTGACCAGGAAATAAATGAGAAAGGCCACTCTGCACCTCAAGTTCACCGTCCCTAGAACAGGAAGAAGGCTCTTATGGGGGCAGGTCTCTATGTCATCGGGAGATCGAGAGTGAGGGAGAAGTGTGGAGTGATACTAATTGCTGTGTGTCCTGTAGCCAAGAACTTTGGTCTCTAAGGACCACAGGAATATGTGCTATGGTTATTCTTAGGATTCTGGCCTAGACTTTTTTTTTTTTTTAAATTAAATTTGACCCAGTCTGCATCATCTGGGGAAACATTAGCTTACTTATTAGGAAAATCCACTTATGTTGATTGTGGTTGTGGGTGTGTGCTCAGTTGTGTTAGATTCTTTGTGACTCCATGGGCTATATAGCCTGCCAGGCTCCTCTGTCCGTGGAATTTTCCAGGCGAGAATACTGGAGTGGATTGCCATTTCCTACTCCAGGGCATCTTCGCGACCCAGGGTTTGAACACATGTGTGTATCGACATTTGTTTTGGCTGCATCGGGTCTGAGTTGTGGTGCAGGTTCTAGAGCATGTGGGCTCCCCAGTTGTGGCACAGGGGCTCGCGAGTTGTGGCACGGCTTGTGCGATCTTAGTTTCCCAACCAGGGATTGAACTCACGTCCCTTGCATTGGAAGGCAGATTCTTAACCACAGGACCACCGGGGAAATTCCAGAAAATCCCTATATTTTAATTCAATGTCTAAGTCCTGGAGAGACAGGGAAGTTGTGCAGGGTCTGGGTGGAACATGGAAGGAATGATGATGTTGGATTATTTCTTCTTCTTGTCACTGGGATGAGTTGTAGCTGGAAACATTCCAACCCCCCCCCCTTGTTTTCCCCCAAGTAGAAAGGGGGTCAGCTAAATGCTATCTTTAAAAAGGAAACAACCCTACCAAAAATATTGCACGATAACTCACCTTTGTATACACATGCAGAATCCTCACCAGAAAGTCTGTTCATTGCTACTAAAAATCCCCCAATGTGTTACAAGAACAGATAGCGATAACAGGGATTGAAACATTGGAGTAGATTATTTAGTAGTTCTAGAATGTTCTGTAAGTGTTCAATAAGACTTTGAAGCCATACTGATGATTAGGCTTCAGCAGTAGACAGGTGTGTGAGGACGGGGACAATGTCTTTTCGGCACTGTCTTTCTAGAATCTGGCACGGGGCATGGCCATGGTAGGTGCTCAATACCTTTTGATAAATGGGACAAGGAAGTTCTCTTTGAAAGGAGGAGGTTCCATGACTGTCAGGCTCCTTTGCGTAAGGCTGATGGAGTCTCACCTTAAGATTCAGTTCCACAGACGTCCTTTGAAGACTAGCCAAGTGTCTGCTCCTGTCTGAGTGTCGTGAGAAGGGAGAGGGACAGGCCTCGGGGGAGGAGAGCAGACTGCAATGAGCAGTCTGGACTGTGACCCCTCAGGGTCAGAGGAGAGCTGTTGGCACTCGTAGGACAGGTGTGGTGGGCAGAGGCCAGGTGTGGAGTCAGACATAAATACACACCAAAGCTCCTGCAGTGGACCTGAAAGTCGCAGAACCTGAAGGGGTCCTGGCGGAGATGTCAGTGCTGTTTCCCGAGTGTACTGGTGAGGAAACTGAGGCTCAAAGTGGGGAGGTGACTAGTACAAGATCAAACAGCCTGTTCAGGCTAGAGCCTAGGGTGGAACCCGGGTTTTCTGGGTTTTAGTCCCCCACCAGCCCCATGTCTGTGATTTTCAGATGCCCTGTGGAGCAAATGGAGCAACAAGGGGCCTCCTGGCTGAGGAAAGGGGGCGCCCAGGTAGCTGTGTGGGCCTTCTCCGAAGGAGGCTCTATGGACATTTATCTGCAGATGTCGGAACACGCTGCATGGGCTTCACGAGGCTGCCCAACCACATGCTGCAGCTGTTGAAGCAGCGCCCCCAGGGCTGGTCGCCCCGGCACCTCCCAGCCTTCATCATCACACCCATTTTTGCCCCTGGAAGCTTCAGTGCTGATCCCTCAAGAAGGATGAACTCTGGCTTCTGCTCTGGTCCTTCAACTCTTTGCCAAGTTCCCCTAGGCAGTGCAAATGGAGGCTCAGGAGGGAGTCAGCTGATTCCTGAACACACCTGCCCTGCTCAGACAAACGTCTGAATTGGGAGCAGGTTACGTAACTTTATTATGTAAACCTGGTTCCGGCCCAGGCCTCAGTTACCCCTTAATTATAAGCCAGCTGCCCTCGGAAGCCTGGCTATGCCCCCCGGGCTCTTTGAGGATTGTCTCGGAACCTGTCACGTGATGAGCCTTCCCAAGTGATGTCTTGGTGACCTGGATGAGTCAGTGCAGCGGGAAGGTCCCTGGGAAGTGCTGGCAGGTCAACGGGGCTGTGTCATTCAAGTGCGTGATTTTTCTAGTGATTCATTTTCATCATTATTTTCCAGAAGTATCAGTCTGATATTTGGAAATTTAGTACATGGTCCTTCACTCAGGATAGTTTGAAGAGCCATCTAAAGCCTCACCCTGGATTTAGTAATAATAATAGTAATAGTTTAGTAGTAATAAGTTAGCACACATAAAGCACACGCTCAGTCTGGCTTTGTATTAACTGCCTTAAACATGTTATCTAATCTTCATGGTCACCCCATGAGGGTGGTACCCTAGGGGACCAGTGTCCCTGTCTCACAAATGCAGAATCTGGGCCTTGGGGGGCCTGTAACCCACCCAGAGTCAAGTGGACGGAAAGGGACGGGGTGGGGGCTTGGCATCAGGTCTGCCGCCTTCAGAGCCTGTGCCGAGCCCTGAGCCAGGCTGGGTCCAGGAGGCCGTGTGCTGGCCAGCAGGTTTGTTCCCAGGGCTGAGCTGGGCCCGTGCTGCCCTGGACCTCACAGTTGGGGAGCGTCTGCCTCTGAGTCTTCTTCCGCCTTCCTCCAGCCTCCCTGGTTTGTGCTCCTGGGACGTGTGTGGCAGTGAGAAGACTGTTGCTTGGACGAAATGACAGCAGTTGCCACCCATTCTTTTCGTGGTGGTTGTTGGTCTCAGCCTTCTGCCAAGCACTGAGTTTTTGGGGAAAGCCGACCCCATGACGGAAATTCATGAAATGGATCGTGTAGGTACAGGTGCTCATCCATGAGAGTTGGCAGTTGACACTTTTGCCTTCCTCTGATGCCGACTGCGCCCTCCCCTCTGTTAGTGTGTGGGACGGCAGGCCTGCCTGGGGAGGGTGATCGGAGAGAGGCCAAGGCCTCCTGGGAGTCCAATGGCTGAAGGCTTGCCCTCTGTGAGACATGGGCTTCCTTTCTCTTTCTTTCTTTGGCCAGCTGTGACTTGACTTCTGTGCTTTCTCCAAATTTTATGTAGGATACGTTCAGTATTAGAATAACATATTTTAAAAAACAAATTCTACCACCTTAGCCTTATACCTGTGCCTCAGTTTACTCATCTGTAAAATGGTGATAATTGCCTCTGCTTGCTTCATAGGGCTGCCATCAAGCCAAATGAAGGAAGAACCTGGCGTGCTGGGTACTTTAAAGAGAGGAGGCAAAGACCACAAAATCAAGCTCAGGTGGCAAATTTAAATACTGTAAATAGGGCTGTGAGATGGAAGTTTAATCTTTTGCAATCCGATCTCATTTGTTCAGTCTCAGGACTTATCTTGAGAAATCGATAAAATGAGTTAATTGTATGTTCTCTTTTTTCTGTTCGTATAGCAGCTCTTTAGGCTTTAGACAAAAGCTAAACTCCCGTGTACTTAAAGCTGAAATGGCATTTGTGATGCCTGGGAGATAAGAACCTACTTGAGTTGCTCTCAGTGAGGATGATAATGGAAACCAGAAAGAAGGTGGGGAGGAGGAAGTTTCAGACAGTGCTCCCCAATGGCGTCGGCAGGGTAACCCCCTGCACTGACTTCCATCTCAGGGGCCCCACCTATCTCTGGGTGGTCGATGCGTTTCTGGACATTCTTTATAATGTACAGAAACAAATTGCAATTTCCTATCTGAACCTGATAATTATGAAGCCACAGTTGATACTCAGACATAAAGAAAAGGAAATAGCAGCTCTCTGAGTTGAATAATTAAGCCATATCAGAGCAGTGAGCATTCCATGGCCCAGTGATGTGCTTTTTTCTCTGATGTTCAATTGTCCCTAATCTTTAGCACAAATGTAAAATGCCATTATCTGCCTCTAAATCTTGGTGAGCCTTGCAGTAAAGTTGACAGAAATTTGTCACAGCAGTAGGGAGGCATTAGCGACTCTTGGGAGAGCAAGTCAGGCTTCTGGTTTTATGTCAAAGCACTTCTTGACATGGCTTTAGGATGATAAGCTTCCCAAGGGCAGGGCCTTTTGTCCATTTCATTCACCGTTCTGTGCCTGGGACTTGGAACAGTGCCGACCACAGAGGAGTTGAGCAGATCATGTCCTGGAAAGAGTGGACAGGAGCTGTAGAAACTTTCTGCTTACATTCAGCAGTGTTGGTGCTGGGTGCAGGGGGCTGCAGGCACAGTGCAAACAAGCTCTTCGGGAAACAACTATAAAATCCTGGTGATGGGAAAGGGCTCTGGTGTACATTATTCATAAGCAGCCACTCAGCTTCCATGTAACCTTAATTAAATGAAATGATTTGAAAGTGTAATGTTGGCGATACACTTGGGTGTTTGAGGTTTGGTGATGGTGTTGCATTAATAAATGTCTTATTGAAATAAATGACCCAGTTTCTTTTAATACAGCCTTCTTATAGTGAAAGTAGAAAGCCACTGCATTGGGTTTTAACACTGTTGCAAATTGGTTCATTTTCATAAGTGTCCTGACAATGGGGATTCAAATATTGTCATTAGTCATTGTTATTTATCATCTTGGATCATACAGTTGAGATTATACTGTGTGCCTATTTAGAAACTTCCAGTTCATTGGGGGAGTTTATTGCTCTGATGGAAGTATGTATCAGTAGATGGGACTGGAAGGGCCTGATGTCTACAGGGTGGAGAGAAGAGGGTTTTCACAGGGAGTGCTGTGCTATGTCAGGCATCACACGGAGTGGGTGGTCAAAGGAAGACCCTGCTGGCAGTGCTTGACTGGTTTAGATGCCGTGGTTCTCTGATCCTGGAGGCATAGGTGTCCCCTCCTGTGTGTCTGTCTGTGGAGTCCCGTTTTGTGGATATATGTGGATGAGTGGCTAAGTAGGAGTCCTGTCTTTGCCTCTTGGTGGGACATCTCAGAGTTGACGCCGTACTTACTGTGATGGGTCAGTATGAAGGACTCCCTGTTTACCCCATAGCGGTGTTTCTCAGCGAGCCTCTTGGAGCACCTGTGACAGTCACTTAGGTTGTGTGTAATGTGGATTCCTAGATCATCCCAGATCCTCTGGAGAAGGGCTTCAGTTCTCTTTATTTTGCTTTCCTCCCATGGAAAAGTCTTGCTGGGCTTTTAGGTCTTGCTTTATTTCCATCTTGTCTCTCCTCTGATGTCGCTTCCTTGGAGAGTTCGTCTCTGACCACACTATCTAAAACGGCAGTCTTGTTTCCCCATTCAGGTTGTTTCCAAGCCCCTTTCCATGCTTTGCGTCTCTCTGGAGCAGCTGTTTCTGTATCTGGTTTCGCCTGTCTCCTCTGCTACAGCATGAGTTCCCAGAGTGCACGGACCCTATCTCTTCTTCCTCTTGTACCCCGTTGCCTAGAGCCTGCCTGGCAAATAGTAGGTGCTCTGTGAACACATTGCATGAAGGTCTCCAGGTGAGTCTTATGTTTGTTCAAGGTGCCTTATGGGGAGAGGTGGATGAGCTGGTAAGAGGCAGTCCTTCGGGAGGATAAAGAAATGGTGGAAAAGGCTAAGACTTAGAAACTCCAGTCCTAATGTTAGTAAGCCTGCAGTTTTACCTTTATGAGCTAACTTTGCCAGCATAAACTACAGTGAATTTAAGGACTTTAATAACTACTGGTGGTGATTGCAAAGCATTCTGCAAACATATGGCAATAGAAGTAACAATAACCACATTCTAGATCTTAGTTATGACTGACCCCTTAAGGCAGATAGGGTTTTTAGCAGTTTGCTGGTTCGAGTTTCTGTTACAACTGACTTAACCAGAGAACATGAATTTGAGTGAAAGATGCAGTCTGTCTGGAGAATCCACACCAGAGCTTGCAGAAAGGACATGACCCAGAAGGGACTGTTTTCCTGTCTACTAATTTAAATTACAGTCTTGAATTTGGGTACATCTCCATTTCAATCTGTGACTAATCAGTGCCCTTTACAGGGGAGGGACTTGGTGATTTTATGAATAGAATTTGCTTCTGTTAGGTAACCAGTTTAAATTCTTTTTTTTTTTTTTTTTGATGACTTGAGCAAGAAATGCTGCTGATTATAAATGATGGTAGTGAGCCTCTAGCGCTGGCCTCATTGTGTCCCTTTGAGTTGGTTGTGGTTAAACTGAGGCACCGACTATATTGATAATAGAAGGTATGGCCTCGGTTCCCACACGAGTAATCTTGGAGCTGATCTGAGTATTCTTTCTTCTTCTTGCCATTTCCTTACTTAGTAGGATATCCACCAAAGGATGAAAATCTTAACTAGTCGGTCCAGAGGGAATACGTGACCGAATCCTGAAAAGAAATCTCAATACTGTAGAGCCCTTGTTATTGCGAGCATTTAAAAGTAGCTCTCCTATCCTCTGCTGTTCTGTTCATAGTGCCCTGTGATTGCAGGATCTTCTTCTGATGTGTGTATGTGTTTAGTAAGGCATCCTCTAATCTGAATCCATAGGTGTTTGGCTCTGTGTTTTCTCCCTTTACCCTATTTTAACTGTACTTTAAAATATACATTATGTGTGAATGTGTATTGTATATGTATTTTTTTTTGGACAGACCCATATTCTACATTGTCAAACTCTCCAGGTGGTTAATAGCCCTAATAACCTTACGCTCACCAATCCATGCTACAAACATCTTTGGCAAATTTTAATAATGGAGTAAAAGTTTGGTTCCTTAACTTCCAATTTCATGGGGTCCTCTGTGTTGGGGATTTGGGTTCATGGAGTATGACTGGCTGGTCTGAGTGACACATGTTTAGGGATTTTTTTTTTTTTTAAAGCACATTTGACTGACTCAAGAGGAGAGGCGAGTGTTGATTCAGGGTATTGCTATGGAGTCCCACAGATCTGGGGTCCAATCCTGCCTCTGGGAACTTTTAGTAATGTATGCTTGGCAAAGTGCTTAATTTTACCAATTAATTACCTTATTTTGTTTTTTCCTTTTGGCTATGCCATGTGGCATGTGAGATCTTCCCTGACCAGGGGTCAAACCCTTGCCCCCTGCATTGGAAGCATGGAGTCTTAACCTCTGGACCACCAGGGAAGTCCAGTACTTTACTTTCTTATGTAAATGAGAGTAAATACTATTTTACTCATTCAAATATTGAGTACCAACCTGGTGGCTTAGTGGTAAAAAAAAAAAAAGTCTGCCTGCAGTGCAGGAGACCCTGGTTCCATCCCTGGGTCAGGAAGATCCCCTGGAGAAGGGAATGGCTACCCACTCCAGTATTCTTGCCTGGAGAATCCCATGGACAGAGGAGCCTGGCAGGTTACAGTCCCTGGGGTCGCAGAAACAGAGCTTAGTGGCTAAACACACCAGGCAGTGTTCCTCTTGTTTCTGCCCAAGGGCTGGTGACTGGCCTCTGTCTTGTTTCATCATCCAGCCTCATCCTGGTCTGAATTCTTAACTTGTTTGTACCCCAGTCTGTAGGGAAAGAGTTCTTCTCCTAAACTGCAGAAGCCAAGTGTTGACTTCTTACTACCCTCTCTTCTCGAGTCCTCCTGATGTGTGAGTCCTGGTGATCCTCAGAACGCTCCATTCCAGCTGAGCCCCAGCCCACCCACAGGTGCTGCTGCTGTGGCATTTTGTGGTTCTATGACTGCCAGTGTTTACCATGCTTTCTGGCAGGGCTCTTGTCCATCGGCCTCCAGTTATAAGATTAGTAAGGGTAGATGCGACTTGTGGAGTCCACGTCTCTCTGTTCACTCTCTGGATAAACGAGTTGACCCCTGGGCCCTGCAGAGGCCTGGCGTGCTGATGACACGGCAGCCTGTCACCACACTGGCTTGATTTTTCACCTCCTCCCGTCTGTGTCTTCAAATAGCTCTGTCTCCACATGAGGTGTGGATTCGAAAGCTGCCTGTCCTCTGAGGTGCCTGCTGCCCTCTTCTCTTTCCAGAGCTTCCCTGTCCTGGAAGGTCTGGTGCCTCATCCTCTGCTTCCTGCTGCCTGCTTTCTGTCGTCCTGTCCTCCTACGAGCATGCCACTATTCTGTGGAGTTTCCAGTAGATTTCATAGGTCATGGGCCCTGCGGTCTCTTGGACATGCTTGTGCTTGTGACTCCAACATAAAAGCCTGGTGTGGCAAGAAACTCTATTGCTCTCCTCGCTGGAGCGTGGTGGTCACTACTGTCTGCCTCTGCTCTTGGTTCCTGTTTGCCCAAGTGTGGTCCTCTGAGGAGTACAGGGAGTGACCTTCAGGCTCTATTCAGGATAGTTGTAACCTGGTTTCCATTGGAGTATGGGGAAGTGAGGCCAGGTAAAGAGGCCTAAATTGTAGTGTTGTGGTTAAGTTCAGTGTCAAAGAATGTGAATTATTTTTTAACTTTGAGAAAGGCTGTGAAAAGTAAGTATTGATTTGCCTGAAAGTTAAGAGAGCAAGGTCTGTGATTTGTGGTTATTAATGATAATCATTATCATTATTAATGATATTAATTATTAGTGAAGAACTGGTTCCGTTGTTGACGAAACCCAAGAATGTTCTTATCCTGAGGCCTACCTTATTTGAGCATTATTCTTCATCCCAAAGAAAGATGAGAACCATCACAAAGATGAATAGTTTAATTATAATCTTTCATGGTACTGACCTAAACTAAAAAAAAAAAATTTTTTTTAACTGGTACTTTTTACTAAGGAGGAGATTCTTACTATGTAACATCTAAGCCATGTTCCAGAATGATGCTTCCTGGTTGTTCTCCCCATTTGGGACTCCATGCTCTTGGTAGCAGATTTAGTGAGGACCCACCAGATTTCAAAGAGCCATCTGGTTATAATGTTAGAAAGAGCTGTTAGGAGTTTGACTAGAGTCGTTATAAAGAAAAACCAAAAGGATTGAGAGGTGAGGATTTTGAACAGAAGTGAGATTGTGAAATGCTGACACCTCCAGGGAGGGTTCAGCTACAGTGTCTGCATCTCCCCAGCCTCCATGGTTCGGGTTGAGACAATATCCACACAAAAAACTAGTTAGAGATGGGGACCAAGGTGGAGTCTTCACGAATGGCAAGGCAGCACTCTATTACTCTCAAATTCAGTGCTGTTGGTAAATTGCTGAGGTCACAGCGTTGCCAAAATGTCAAGATAGCTGAGCCTACAAAGCAGCTCACCTGGTCTGCTAACCAAAGGATGCTTGCTGAATACCCAAGGTGAACCTGCAGTCCTCAGCACAGATAAAACAAGGAGGGGTGGGGCAGGAGAGAAGGGCAAGAGGGCAGAGTCTGTTTCAAGAGTGTGATAATTCCACCTGCTGATAACATCCAGGCCTTGGGAGTAGCTACTCTTCTTCTTCAAGAGAGGAGTGCATTTGGGCTGAAGAAAGACAAAAGACTGCCTCTCCATGACTCCCTGGAAAGGGCAGAAAAGTCTCTCATGGGCTGAAGCAGAAAACGGGGAGAGGAAAGAAAGGCCTTTGGGGAATCATGGGCTGACGTGGGGTCATGTGGTTCTTTTGCCTTGGTGATTTGGGGGAAACTTCAGCCTATAGTGTGCATGCAAAATGCCTGGGGGTATTTAAAAATAGAGATGCTCTTCACTGGGTCTGAGTTGGAGCTTCTGCACTTTGAACAAGCTTCCAGGTGTTGCTGACGCTATTCCTCTTGTGTGGACCAAGCTTGGAACAGCCAACTTCTAATCTTTTCTTCTGAGGCAGGCCAGCCTGAGTTGCAGTGGCCTCTGCCCTGTATCAGCGTCTCTTACTAACTGCAGACTCTGCCTCTTAGTATTCCTACTATGCGGCCATATCTACATCTCTACCTTCTCAGTGGGTCTCTGCAACACCGGTCCACGGGGGCGAGGTGCTACCTGGCTTTTCTCCTTCTGGGCTGCATTCCTTCTCTGAATTCTCTTTGAACATTCTCTCTTCCTGTTTCCAGGTTAAAACTTGGAGAGGGTCTGTTTTCTTTTTCTTTGTTTTAAAGTTTTTTTAAGCTGTAGCATGTGGCAATCAAGATTGCCTTAGGACTTAAGGTAACGATTACATGCTACAGAGATGATATGGTCAGGGACTCACGGATGCCTGACCACTGTCTCATTAAGTACCCGTATTCTTCCCTGGAACCTGTTTAAGGAATAATTGCCAAATATTGATCAACTTTCCACTAGATGTTGATTAGCCCCAAGCCCAGTGCCTTCCAAAGCAGAACTCTGGGTTGGAGCACTGCCATTTCGAGCAGTGGAAATGGCCTCAGCTCACGCTGAGCCACATCCTTTTCTAGGGGTCTTACCATGCTCTGCTTGTGTCCCCTGCAAAGCAAAGACAGGAGGGAGCAAACAAAGATAGCCTGACACTGGGGAGCCTTTACTTCTGGTTCAGTTTGCTGATCCCTGGGCCTGGAAGAGAGAAGGTGAAGAGGAGGCAGAAGCACTGTGTGTGACCTTTGGATGACAGTGAGCATGCCCTAGTAGCCATCAGTATCCTGGGTCTAACCGATTGGTATTACTGTGCTTTGGGGGAAGAGTAAGGAAGCAGGAGGAGGGTGGTAGGCACCTTTCATACCGTGCAGGCCTTTTCTTGTAACTCAGTTGGTAAAGAATCTGCCTGCAATGCAGGAGACCCAGGTTCGATCCGTGGGTCGGGAAGATCCCCTGGAGAAGGGAATGGCAACCCACTCCAGTATTCTTGCCCAGAGAATCCCAGGGACAGAGGAGCCTGGCAGGTTGCAGTCCTTGGGGTCGCGAGAGTCGGACACGACTGAGCGACTAAACCATACCACCATACCTGTGCATAGGAGCTGAAGTTTTCTTGTCAGTGGGCCTGGTGTTGCATGACAGTAAACGAGGCTTCAGAGATGCTCGGTGAAGTCGGGGTTCCCACGTGTGAAAAGGCCTTCTCTCAAGCCCCCACTGAAGCAGCAGAACCAGCATCATGCATTTCTCTTCATTGCGACAGCTCAGAAGAAAACAAGATCCCGATTTAGCAGAAGCAGATGTCACAGAAAACACTTTGCTTTAACTATGACAGAGTGAAACTGTGCATTAGTCATTTAAGAATTTACTCTAGTGAATATCCAAACAGATGTGCTAATGTACAAGAGAAAACCTTCTCCTCCCTTGCTGTCGGGGGACCACACCTGCACGTAGTTTTAGTTCCTCCTTCGGTTCCCAGGCAGGGCTTTGCTGAAACATCTGGGCCATGCATCTTGGCTCTGAGTTTGGGAGATGACCACTCACTGGGTTAAGGACACTGAGGGTCTGTGTCTGGACCCCAGAACTGTGACTCTGTGTCCAGTGTCTTCAGCCAGCCCAAGGAGCTCATGGTAGGCAACGGGGCCCTGTTGAATACTTGTCAGTATGTAGGTAGCCCTTTGGTAGAGGATAACGTTAGTGTGTCCAGTGTTGGATGCCCATTAGCATCACTGAAGCCAGTTGGGTTTGCTGGGGAAAAATAACTGTAAGATGTCTTGTGTTCCTCAGCTAACCATTCTGTGAATGCACAAAGCAGCTCAAAGCTCAGGTCCAAATGTCTGTAGACATCACCAAATGCCTCCTGGGGGTCAGGACCAGCTGTGATCAAGAACTTCTCACCTAGGATAAGGGCATTGTGTTTGGGGATGAACCCTTGGAGGTGGGACTCTCAGGAGTGACCTGCATTTTACTCACCAAAGAAACAAGGCTGGTGACTTTCTATCTAAGGCAGCCTTTGGGAGTAGAAGGAAGCACACCCGGTCAGACTTCTGTTCTGTGCCTCTCTTGGCCTCTGCTGTGAATCGCTCTTGCTGGACAGTCCCGAAGCATGGTCCTCACATGTCACTGATCTGTTCTGGAGCCACTAACAGCCTCCAGTTCTGAGAAGCCTCCCTCATCTGCCCATTCTTACCTGTATAAATCCATTTCCCACTATTGCCTGACATGCATTTTCTGTTTCAGGTAGGCTTTTTGTTTTTTTCCTGTCCATATTGCAGTTGGTTTTATTCTGAGCATTAGGTATAAAAATAAGGACATAGAAAATGTCTGAAGTTGGAAATGCGCAACTTCAGACTTCACCAAGGGACACAGATTGAGACATGCTGGAATATGTATTGCGCCCATGGCCAGAGAAAATGGATTAAATGGAAACAGAATGGGGAAATTGTGTTTCAAGCCTAATAGCAGTTACCAAGGGTTGCTCTGCTCTTAGAGTTGTGCTTGGATTGTTCCTCTAGAGGTCACCGCTACCTGTTCTGCACGTTTATTCAGGGTGGAAAGTGTATGATACTGACAGTCAGTTGGATGCTGGGGAGGTACCTCGGGGGCAGGTGGCCTTGGCCTCCTGGGGATTTTCTTCTTGAGCTGCAGAGTCTGTGCAGATTGGGTTCTGAGGTCTGACCTGCTCCCCTCTGCTGAAGGTCTCTTCCCCGAGCCACTCCTCAGGTGACTTCTGTTGGCACCTGAGTTCCCTGTGCTGCAGGAGGAAGTGATTGAGAGTCACTGCCCTGATCGCCCAGGAGAGCTGACTGCCTCATCTACCTTACATTAGCATTGTCTTCACTGGTCTGCTCCTGTTTCTAAGCGTTTGGCCTTTTCCTTCTGTTTAAGTCCAACCATCTCTGGCAGCCTTTCCCAGTTAATCCAGCCCCCACACTACTGCACTTCCAGTCTGTGCCCACACAGTTGAATGCTTAAATGTTTTTCAAAGCTGAGTTGTAGTTTACAAGCTGCTTGAAGTGAGAGAGACTTTTTTCTGCTTCATCCATATTTTCTTTATGTTAACAACTAGCTTGCTACTTGGTAGATATTTTAGTGTTGATTTGGATGGGGTCTTTGGGACATATAATATGAATGTTACACTTTAATTGGAATCCAAAGAACTTGGCAACTAGGTTTGGAACCTGTAGCTCCAAAGTAACATTTACCAGTTAACACATTGGCCCTTAAGCAATCTGAACAATATACCTATAAGAGAAGCAGCTGATTTTAAGCAATGCAGTGTCTCCACAACTCTGAATATGAACTATTAAAGTATACGCCTAAGTGGGCTTCCCTGGTGGCTCAGCGGTAAAGAATCGACCTGCCAGTGCAGGAGACGTGAGTTTGGTCCCTGGGTCAGGAAGATCCCTTGGAGAAGGGAATGGCTGCCTATTCCAGTATTCTTACCTGGGAAATCCTGTGGACAGTGGAGCCTGGTGGGCTACAGTCCATAGGGTCGCAAAGAGTTAGATTCGACTTAGCAACTGAGCATGCATGCACATACCCATAAATAAACCCATAAGCTGTCCTGCTTGATGGAGAATGTTAGTTACAAGCAAATTACACTGTAAAGGAAACATTCACTGATTTTGCAGGGAATCATTTACTCTGATCTTGACAGGTGGTCTTTTGCCTGGACTTGAATGGGGCTAGTCAGTCTTGTCCTTTCCTGGCTCACACCTCTAGCCTCTTGGGCAAAAACTGTGTAGTTTCCCCTTTGTTCAGGGTTGAGTATCAGTTTCCTGGCTGCTGACTTTCCTTTGCCAATCCCAGGTTGTGTTGGCTTCGGTTTCATGTTGCTTTCGCTGCTCTATCTCAGTTTCACTTGAATCCCGGTTGCAGCAGGGTCTGTGATCTACTGCCCTGGTTTCTTTGTTGTCAATGAGTCCTTTGGCACCTGAAGCTGCCTCATGAGCTGTCAGTGGCTTGCCTCTAGACTTTGCTAGGCTTGGGACTTGTATTGGCAGTTACTGTCCCTCCCCAATGTTTGGTTTGTGTCATTTGACAATACCTAATATGGAACCTTGGAGAAGGCAATGGCACCCCACTCCAGTACTCTTGCCTGGAGAATCCCAGGGACAGCGGAGCCTGGTGGGCTGCCGTCTATGGGGTCGCACAGAGTCAGACATGACTGAAGCGACTTAGCAGCAGCAGCAATATGGAACCTAAAACTTTTTGCCTCTTATGTCTACAAATCCATCATGCTTATTGCTTGGAAAATAAGCCCTATATTCTCTTGCTATAAAGTGATGAATGAGTCTTAACAAAAATATCAGAATTTACATGTTTACCTATTATTGGCAAGAACTATCCTAACCACACTGCTGTAGCCCAAGAAGTTTTGAAACTTCTAGTTGTGTTCAAGCCATCATATAATTTACACATGGACCAAACGCATTTTATCAGTACAACTAAATAAGTCTTCATTGAGCACTTTCAGTGAGCCAGGTAGTGGAATATGTCTGGGAATGAAGAGTGGTTAAGATTGCTTTTATGGCGCCTCCTGTCTGGTTGATGTAAGCGTATGAGCAACCCTGGGACAAGCCAGGTTGCACTGGAATGTGATGACAGAGGTGAGATGGATTTGAAGAGGTTCATCTGTGGGAATGGATGTGGGAGGAAAGTCAGAGAAGGCTGAAGTCATGAAGGATGGGGAGGATTACAGGAAGATAAGATAGGGGAGGGTGGAGCATTCCAGGAAGAGGGAATCATATTTGGTTATTTCGAAAATCCAGGGCTTTCTCAAGAAGTGGGGTAATTCCATTGGACTGGCTGACTGCATGTGCATGACAATTCCCCAATCCCACCAGCCCCGTGGGTGGGTGCCAGCTGAGGCTGCAGGGACTGGGCTGGCTTAGTGGGGTCTCCTAGAGGAGTTGAGAGCAGACATTGGTCAGAGATGGGGGTATATGGTAGCCAAGCTGAGAAGCCATCATAGAATCCAATGTTGGGGCCCTGGGCAAATGCAAAGTTAGAGATTAAGGAGAGGAGACAGGAACAGGACAGGAAGCAGAAATGCAAAGCAAGGGTGCAGGGAATTCAGTTTTTAAGGATGTTCAGTGTGAATGAGGTCAGTGGCGAAGGACTTGCACTTGGATAAAGTGGACCAGCTGATAACAGGTTAGTGGGTGGCTCGTAACGGTCAGACCGAAGGAGAGAGTGGAGATCGTGGTCAGAGAGCACCACGGGCCTCGAATAACAACCTGCAGGAGGCTCTGGGAACTACAGATCCTTCTCTAACAAGGAGTGAAGGGCCAGAGTTGGGTTTCAAGTAGGGAGATCTCCTAGCTATTGGTAGGCTGGGTTGGAGAGAAGAGAGATTGAAAGCAAGGAGACTGTAGCACTTGCCAGTCTGAGTTTAAAGGCAAAGGATGCCTGGACCAAAATGATTCAGATGGGGGAAGGGGAGAGGTGGTGAGGGAAGCAGGTGGGAAAGGGTCTGGTGGTGGCTTAGGTGCTGGCTGATCACATGTCTTTGTTGGCTGGTTTATACCTATTGGCCTGGCATAGGTGAATCATGTGAAACTGACCTTTCTATTGGTCAAAAATGATCACATGTGGTCATTTCATATGCATCAACCTACTATTACAGGGGCTTCCTTTCACTCTTAGAAGTGTTTCAGATTACTTTGTCATCTTAGAGGCTGGAAGATGAGGGAGAAAAAAGTATTTTCCAAGGTTCTGAACTTGTTGACCAGGAGTACAGCCTGGTGCCAGAAGTAACTAGGATTGGGAGGTGGTGATACTGACCCACCTTGTTTCCTAAATTTGGGGCTGACTCACACCTCTAAAGATGGAACATCCCTGAGGACGTGTGAAAATATGAAGCCTGTGAAGGGGGTTCATGGACGAGCCGTAACAGCCATGTTATGAGTACACTGGTCTGAGTACTCCGGTGAAATGGGCACACTCCAGACAGTCTTGCTGCGAGAAATGTTGCATAAAAAGTGCTCAAAGCTTAGAGGTTTTTATTACTGAGCAGGTCCATAGGCAACATGTCCTGGCTTTAGTTTTTGGTGGCCTAATAGAGTCATTGTCATATCATGGGCATTGTGTGTTATGTACCAGGTGTGTGGGTGAGGAGTTCTAAGAACATCAGAGTACTCAGTCTGTGTTAAATCTCTGATGGAAATAAAACATTATCTGCTTACAGATTTTTTTTTTTTGATAAATGTTCCCATGGGGCAGTAGTATAGATTGAGGGCCAGCTCTGTCATTTTCTGCTAGATGGCTTTTCCCTTCCCTTCCCAATGCACCACCTTTTTCTATATATTTCATTATGAACTTTTTTAGTATTTTCATTGAATTTTCTCCCAATGCAAAAGAACTCTTGAGTATTATGGAAAATTAGGAAGGTGCAGAAAACAATAGAGAAAATAATGATCATCCCTGATCTTACTACTTTTCTTCCTAACATGCCTCCTCCTTCCTTATCAGTTCAGTTCAGTCACTCAGTCATGTCCGACTCTTTGTGACCCCATGAATCATAGCACGCCAGGCCTCCCTGTCCATTACCAACTCCTGGAGTTCACCCAAACTCATGTTCATCGAGTCGGTGATGCCATCCAGCCATCTCATCCTCTGTCATTCTCTTCTCCTGCCCCCATCCCTCC
The DNA here is from genome assembly GCF_014754425.2 of Oryx dammah. Taxonomy (NCBI): domain Eukaryota; kingdom Metazoa; phylum Chordata; class Mammalia; order Artiodactyla; family Bovidae; genus Oryx; species Oryx dammah. The sequence goes on from NW_024070206.1 coordinate 12,245,243, forward strand.
CAGCATCAGAGTCTTTTCCAATGAGTCAACTCTTCGCATGAGGTGGCCACAGTATTGGAGTTTCGGCTTTGGCATCAGTCCTTCCAAAGAACACCCAGGGCTGATCACCTTTAGAATGGACTGGTTGGATCTCCTTGCAGTCCAAGGGACTCTCAAGAGTCTTCTCCAACACCACAGTTCAAAAGCATCAATTCTTCGGCACTCAGCCTTCTTCACAGTCCAACTCTCACATCCATACATGACCACAGGAAAAACCATAGCCTTGACTAGATGGACCTTTGTTGGCAAAGTAATGTCTCTGCTTTTGAATATGCTATCTAGGTTGGTCATAACTTTCCTTCCAAGGAGTAAGCATCCTTTTAATTTCATGGCTGCAAACACCATCTGCAGTGATATTGGAGCCCCCCAAAATAAAGTCTGACACTGTTTCCACTGTTTCCCCATCTATTTCCCATGAAGTGATGGGACCAGATGCCATGGTCTTCGTTTTCTGAATGTTGAGCTTTAAGCCAATGTTTTCACTCTCCTCTTTCACTTTCATCAAGAGGCTTTTTAGTTCCTCTTCACTTTCTGCCATGGGCTTCCCTTGTGGCTCAGATGTTAAAGCATCTGCCTGCAACGTGGGAGACCTGGGTTCGATCCCTGGGTCGAGAAGATCCCCTGGAGAAGGAAATGGCAACCCACTCCAGTATTCTTGCCTGGAAAATCCCATGGACAGGGGAGCCTGGTGGGCTACAGCCCATGGGGTTGCAAAGAGTCGGACACGACTGAGGGACTTCACTTTCACTTTCTGCCATAAGGGTGGTGTCATCTGCATATCTGAGGTTATTGATATTTCTCCCGGCAATCTTGATTCCAGCTTGTGCTTCTCCCAGCCCAGCATTTCTTATGATGTACTCTGCATAGAAGTTAAATAAGCAGGGTGACAATATACAGCCTTGACGTACTCCTTTCCCAATTTGGAACCAGTCTGTTGTTCCATGTCCAGTTCTAACTGTTGCTTCCTGACCTGCATATAGGTTTCTCAAGAGGCAGGTCAGCTGGTCTGGTATTCCTATCTCTTTCAGAATTTTCCACAGTTTATTGTGATCCACACAGTCAAAGGCTTTGGCATAGTCAATAAAACAGAAATAGATGTTTTTCTGGAACTGTCTTGCTTTTTCCTGCTTATAATCCCACTCAGTTGGAGATGAACTGTTAGGTTTTGTGATAAGCTTTTCAGTTGGAGATGAACTGTTAGGTTTTGTGATAAGCTTTTCAGACTTGCCTTTTGCATGCACAAACCACCTGGCCATAGGGCCATTAAAACAAAACAAAACAAGGATCATACTGTATGTGTCTTGTAATGTTTTCATTTAATATATCTTGATTATTTTTCCAATAATCTTTGATTATTTTCATCTACTACTGCATACTAGTCACATGAACAGCTATGCAATATGTTTCCACACCATGATTGATGGAAATTTAGGCCAATTCTCAGTTTGTACAACCACAAACCATGTTGCAGTTAATATCCTTATTTATTTACTTCATCACTAGGTGAGTGCTTTTGTAGGAGAGACTCCGAGACTTGACCAGACTTGTCCACCTAGATTAAGTTGCCCTCCAGGTTTAACCTATTATGTTATTCTGTCAACAGCGTTGAGTGTGGCTATTTCCTTACCTTTTAGTTTTACTAGTCTTAATAGTTTGCAAAACTTGTAGGTTAAAAAAATGGTATCTTGCTGTTTAATGGCCATTTCTTAAATCATGGTTAAGGATGAGCATGTTTTCCTATGTTGATTCATTTTTTTTTTAAACTGGAGGATAATTGCTTTACAGTGTTTGGTGGTCTCTGCCATACATCAGCGTGAGTCACTCATAACCATATAATCTTGAGCCTCCCCACCCCCACCCCACCCCTCTAGGTCTTCACAGAGCACTGGGCTCGGCTCCCCGTGTTACACAGCAGCTTCTCGCTAGTTATAAACTCTTGGTCTTTCGAAAGGTTGTTTATATATTTTGTTCCTGATTTATAGGAGCTTTGAGAGTAAGATACTAAACCTTTCTTTGTACATTTGTGCAGGTTTCTTAGCTATCATTTCTTTTTAAATTTGTTTATGGAGAATCTTTAAAAAGAATGGCATATCTGTCAGTCTTTCTCCTTGATGGATTTTGAATTTTATGTCATGCTTATTTAGGCTTTGAAATTCTTAAAGTGTTTTTGGAGCCCAACAGTCTTGACATGTATTCAGTGACGCAGTAAGTTAACTAACACCAGAGTATCTACTTGATGTGTTTGGTTCCTACTTAATACGGTATCATTTCTAACCCCCTTCGTAATTTCATTTTGAGCTCCCGTATGTCAAAGGTGTTCATTAGTGACAGCGGCTTTTTAAGAAATTGAATATCGCCCCTTTGGAGAACCTGAAAGTTACGGTCCAGTTAAGCATTTGACTAACTTCTTCCAGGAACCTCATGGTTTCCATGGCACCTTTATGACTCTTTTGTCGTGCAGACAGGATGCTTTTTCATTAAAAGCTGAATCAGTCAAAGTTACGGGTTCCACACACATTCTGCTTTCCTGAGGTTTGTTAGAACAGTGCCCAGAAGCAGGAACTCCATACTCTCATCTCCCTTCCCATTTAGCTGTGTGACGTAGGGTTTGCCACGTAACCTTTCTAGACTCCTCATTTTTCAAATGCAAGACTCAGTCATTCCCTCTATGCCTCTCCCATCCCTGTTTGTTGCTTTTATGATTTCATGATTCTTCTGAATTTCAGCTTAGGGCTGTGGCTCTGCTTATCTGTCATTTCTTTCTTCTAACCTTTTCTTTCTATCTTTTGAGCCTCTTATTTGAAATCTTTTCAAGGCAGGCAGTTATTCATTTGGATTCTTCTCTTTGTTTCTGCAGACCCTTGGATGTGTCTGCCTCATTTCCTGGACTCTGTCTTTGCAGCTGAAATTAGAAACCTGGAGAAGCATAGCAGATGCTAGAGTCTTATGAAGTAACAGGCCTAAAATAACCCAAGTCTACTGGCAGAGGGTTCGGCTATAACTCTAGTGATAGGTCCTGGTGGGGCTGACCTGAGTAGGTCCCCGGTTTCTCCTCGACTTTTGAGGATGGCTTCAATATATCATCGTCCCCTTGGCCAAACCCTCGACTTGTATAGTCTCATTTCCCCCTCTTTTCCTTTCAGTGTGTTAGTGTTAAAAGCTTTGGGAAAATGTCAGTACAAACCTGTATGTAACTGGGAGTTTAGATCTGCAGAAGCTACAGGCAGGCCCTGAACAGAAGTCGGACTGGGGGGTGAGTCCTGAGTTGTAGGGACTGGAGGCTGGTGATACGTCAGGTGGGCCTAAGGCATGTGGCTCATTGGATAAACAAATGAGTGCCCGTGTGCCCTGAGAGCCTCCTGCACAAAGAGAGAAGCAGCCTGGAGGGATGGAAAGAAGGCAAAATAGTAGCCAGATTTGGGTTGAAGTCTCCATCCCTGTGTCAGGAAGATTCCCCTGGAGAAGGAAATGGCAACCCACTCCAGTATTCTTGCCTAGGAAATTCTGTGGATAGAAGAGCTTGGCAAGCTACAGTTCATGGGGTCGCAAAGAGTTGGACATGACTGAGCAGCTAACACTTTTCTGGGGCTATCCCTTGCCTTTTGTTTCAGGTATATCTCTTACCTTCTGAGTCTACCCAGTTTGTGGGATGATTGTAAGGATTAAGGGATGAGATTCATGTATGTTGACTGTTGGAGGTGCCATCTTTAAATGGTGATGATAGCTTTCTAATACTTGGGGTGGTGACTGAGTTACCAGGCATATGCAAATAAGTTGAATATGAGTAAGATTTGTAAATGCCCTAGGACACTTTTCAGATAAAGTGTTAAAGAACTTGGAAGACAGAGTTCCTATCAGCCTGAGTGTAGGAGGGGAATGCACAATGTTTATATACTAAATACTCGATTAATCAAAGCCGCTGTAAGATACTGCGTGTATGCTAAATTGTTTTAGCCGTGTCTGACTCTCTGTAGTCCTATGGACCATAGCCGGCCAGGCTCCTCTGTTCATGGGATTCTCCAGGCAAGAATACTGGAGTGGGTTGCCATTTCCTTCTCCTACCCAGGGCTTGAACTCACTCCCTTGCATCTCCTGCATTGGCAGGGCAGGTTCTTTACCACTACTTGCCACCTGGGAAGCCCCACTATAAGATAGGCTGCCAGTTTAACAGTTCCTTTATAAGCCTCCAGTGCATTTAAATGATAGGATAGGACCTCGTCCAGTTTTCTTTGTCCAAGTGGCAAGTGACTGGGATGTACTCACATATATAGGTGGAGTTCTTACTAAAAATTCCCATCCTGGTGGCACATGTACACCCAAGCACACCTGCTGATATGTAATTCGAATGCACTTCCTCAGAGAAACATCTTCACTGTATTTGGAGCATATAGGCTGTGTGAGCTGTCTTGGAAACCTCTCACTTCTAGGATGGTTTCTATGGAAAATGTGAATTCTGAGTTCTAGACTTAGAACACAGCTTGTTTGAATATTGATAAAGAGAAGCCTCACTTGATGCTCCAGGAGGATGTGAGACCATGTCATAAGTGAAGTGGTGGTACAATGAGGTTCTTCCTGAATGGACCCAAGAGGTAGTAGCTTCCCTGTGCTGCACTGTAACACATGCCAGGTCAGTTGTAGGAAGACTTCAGTACCTATGAGGCTAGGGAGTTACTCTGCTTTGATTTTAAACATTACATTTTGAAACATTGGTTTAAGAAAATTGCCTTAAAAGTCAAATAAAAAAAGGAAAGGGCAGCATCAGTAGCAGGAACAGTAACCCACCCATGGGGTGGTGGTGATTTCCTGGTTTCCTGCAAATGATGACTGTAGAGCTTATGAATGTTGGTTGTTGAATTCTAGATCGATGTGGAGACAAACCTAATAAGGGATTTAGTTACTGTCTCATGGCTGTTGTTTCCTGGAATCCATGTCCCTCTGGGCTGTTGTAATAGAACACCATAGATTAAGTGGCTTTTAAACAACAGAAATCCATTTCACCTTGTTGTGGAGGCTGTGAGTCCAGATTCAAGGCAGGGTGCACTCAGCATCTGGTCAGGGATGCTTCTTGGTTCGCGGATGGCCATCTTCTCTCTGTGTCCTCCGATGGTGGAAGGGGAGAACTCTGGGCTCTTTAGCCTCTTATAAGGGCACTAATCCTATGCACTGGGCTCCACCCTCAATACCTAATGACATCCTAGAGGCCCTACCTTCAAACACCATCACAATGGAATTAGGTTTCAACATATCAATTTAAGGGAGACACGAACCTTTGGTCTGCATCACCCTGTCAGCAGCAACAGCTTTGTTCTCTCGGGCAGACTTGAAGTCTGTCTTCCATGAACACCCTTTGTTAGGTTCCTTCAGAGGAGAAACTTGGGTTTTCTTTTTGTATTTCCAACACTTGAAGAAGGTTTCTATAACTTGAGCTTTTGATAAACTCTAAAAAATAGTACTTAAAAAGGAAACTGGTAAGTCTTCTGAAAGATTACTTTTGCTAGATGTAATGGACAGGAATAATAAAGATTAGCCGGGAATAATAGACATCAGAATTTTTCTCCAAAATGTTACCAAGAAAGGGAGCAATAGAAATCAATCAACAATCTGTCAGGCACTAGCATATGCCTCTACTGAATTGAGAATTTTGAAAGAACCAAAGATGTATAATATACAGCCCTTCTTCAAAAGAAGTTTATAATGTAGATAAGATAGATATGCAAAACAGTGACTGGAAAAGACAGTATGAAATGAATTACTTTGCTACAAATCATTTTTGGAAGATGGGGGATATAAATTATACATACACGAATGCATGCATTTTAAATGCCTTGTGCTCAAATGCATAATCTAGGCAACTGGAGAAATTCAGTAATTTCTGAAATACAGGCTTGAGCTGGTCCTTGAAATGGGGGTAAGCTAAAGGGTTATGCAAGAAGATATGTAAAAATGTAGATTGAAAAATTGCATTGTCCTGTTTTATTCCTGATAAGCTAAACTGGAGTTCCACAGAAAGGAACATAATTTTGGTTTTAATGATTTTAAAGTCCCTTGAAAAATACTTCATCTCGAGTTTTCACTGGTGTGGCCATCTGTGTTTAAGCTGTGTCTGTGTCTTTGGTGGTGACACGTGGACTCCACATCACTTTTTTTTTTTTTCTGATGTGTGTGGCTACTGTTCCCAACGTATCTGCCAAGTGAGGTTTGCTGAGGCTCAGATCTGATCTCACGTTGATCTGGCTCAGAAACATTCAGTTGCTTCCAACAGCTTGAAGTCCTCTGCTCTTGCAGTGGGTGTGCAGGGTGCTCCTCGGTCCAGCCTTTTTCCTCTGCCTTCCTCTGTACCCCTCATCCACAGCCAGCCTTACAGCAGGGCCCCCTCACCCACACTGCCTGCTGCGTGTCCTGCGTGTGGGTCTCTTCCTGATACTCTCTGCCTCTGCGTGTTCAAATCTTGCATGGGCTTCACATCTTTGCTCAAATGTCACTACTGCCAAAAGGCCTTCTTGTCTTGGCAGGAACAGAATCTCTGCCCCTCTGAGTCTGGCGGCACCCAGCCCACCTGCTCTCTTGGCCGCTGGCATGTTCTCCTCTGTGTTGCTGGGTTTTGAGGACATTTTTCTCCTCTTCCATTTTGGTTTTCCTGCACCTTGCATCAGCTGTGCTTTCCACACAGGAGGCCTTACCTCCCGAGAAAAGGCAACTCCAGCCCTTACCCTGCCTAGTGAATACCTGGCTTCTTTGTCACTACTCTTGCACGTTCATTTGGAGGGTTTTGCTGATGTATGTAGAGACGGTGGACACACACAGACAAGCATGCGATTCTTCTAACATTCCGCTTGATAATGCAATGTCTAAGATGCTTTGTATCGAAGGGAGTTTCCCGGGAAGCTGTGGGGTGCGACGGGGCAGACATCAGAACCCTACCTAGTTGTAGCTTAAGGACACACTCTCGGGATGTAGGGGCAACGCTAACTGCTAGGATGTGTCCCTGGCCACAGGACTACGTGGTGCTGGGTAATGTCGCAGCCTGGTTGCTGCGTTGTTTGCAGCCGTCACACACACAGATGTGCCAGCCGTGCTGTTACTGTGGATCTCTGGCATGATCTGCTGTAGAGGGCCACCACTCCCAGTTAGTCTGGTTTGGGGTTACTGGTAGAGTGATCTCTTGTTTGGTTATCTGTTTTTCTGCATACAAACCACCCCAATATTTAGTGGCATAAAAACAGTGGTCTTTTTTCATCTCGCATGGCTGTGGATTGACTAGTCACATGTGCGCCCTTGGCCAACTCATCTGCTCTCCTACCTTCACCTTCAACCTGTAAACATTTCTTAAGCCTTCGCTCGCTTCCTGAGCTCTAAACATAAATATCCAATTGACTGCTGGCATAGTCGGTGAGATTCCCCCAACCTTGGCGTTTCTACAAGGGAGCTCTTTATCTTTGCCCTGGATGTGAAAATTGTATCATTTCTCTTTAAGTCTCCAATGCCTGCATAGTATATGGCACAACCAGTAGATTCTGAGTAATACTCGATGAGTTAATAGATGAACACTTATGTAGACCCACCAGTAGTAGAGGAGATAAATAATGGTCCCACATGCGGTGGAATACTGAAATGAGTGAACCAGATCTACTTGTACCAAAAAGGATAAATACCGATTGTGAGTAGGAGAAGGAAATGGCAACCCACTCCAGTGTTCTTGCCTGGAGAATCCCAGGGATGGGGGAGCCTCGTGGGCTGCCGTCTGTGGGGTCGCACAGAGTCGGACACAACTGAAGCGACTTAGTAGCAGTAGTAGTAGTAGTAGTGAGTAGGAAAAGTAAGATTATGTTGTATATACTATATGCTCAAGCCCCGGGAGAGGGGAAGGGACAGGGAAGCCTGGAGCACTGCAGTCCATGGGGTCGCAAAGAGTCGGACACGACCGAGCGACTGAACGACAATATATCTGCTACCATTTACGTAAAGTATACAGCCCCAAATATTGTGCGTTTCTGGATGTATACTTTTGTATGCCTGGGTACTAACATGTATGTGAGGGAGCTCTCCACTGTCAATATTGGCTATCCTTTGGGGGTTACAGGGCAGGCAACTATAGGGGGATAGAACACTCAATGGTAATATTTAATTTATTTTTTAAAAAATCCAAGGTGAGTAGGAATAGGCTATAAAATGTTAACAGGTATCTGCTCTAACTCCTCTATACTTGAAAAAACTGCAATATATTAATTTTTTTTTTTAAAGAAAAGCAAAGACGGTGATGTACCAGGGGTCAGCAGGAATAAATGTAGTGAGCCTCACTGAGAAGTTAAGTAGGGACTTGATGAGGGTCACACTTCTGTGCCAGGGATTAGAACCCGGACGACGTGGCCCCGCCCAGCTGATCTTTCCGCTCCGCCATGTCATCGGATTATACTCTGACCTAGAATGTCTGGTAAGCGTAATCCATCGTTTTCCAGTCACGTGGATGTTGGCTGCCCATTACTTGTGTCAGTCAAGCCCTGGGCTGGGCGTGGGATAGCCAGGGAGTATTTAGGGCCAGGCTTCTTATACCACTGTTCTGACATCTCTTTAAGGAGGCTCTCGTTGCTGTCCCTGTAGTACCAGTAGGTCTCACAGATGGTTTAATAGATGCTCAAAACAAAGGCACTGTGTGTGATCCCAGAGTGCCGAGGAGAGATGGCCCCGCATTGAGAGGTGCTGGTCCACTTGGCCTGGTGCCTCGGAGGGCTGGGAACTGTATCCGAATTGTCCATGCATCTGTCCTGGCACCTGCCACCTTGGTGCTTACATATTTATTTGAATTAATGGACCCAGGAATGTTTTATTAATGTGGCATTGTTCATCAGGATGGGGCTGAAACCTTCTCCCTGTTTGCTGAGGGTAAAATGTGATGCCGTAGGCTTGGAAAGGCCTGGAAAGAAACCTTCCACCTCGAAGGAGTTTCCCGGGAGCAGTGGTGGAGGTTCCTTTGCAGTTTTGATATGAGACCCACGTGCTGGTGGAAATGCCTGGCTGTTTGCATCAGCTTCCCCGGGGCTGGTAGCCACAGCCCCTTTCCTTGCCCCATTAGGCAGGCTGCTTGGTTCACAGCGCCCCGCTTCCCCACCCGCCATGTGGGGTGAGGTGCTTCGCTGTCAGCTCAAAACCAGAATCCCAAAGACAGCTGACGAGTATGGAGGACCACATTGGTATAGGAAGGTAGCCTGAGCCTTTCTGGAGACACTGCAGTTTATGGGGGGTGGGAATGGATATGGTAACTATGTTCTCCCTTCCCCCCTTCTCATGTCAACTGTGTTAACTGTTACAGTGATCAGAGCTGAAATAGAAAGTACAGCCTGTCAGAAACTAGCTTAGGACAAGGCGGATTCCTACTTCACTGAGAGTTGTTGCTCTTCTCGGTGGGTGATAGCTCTGTCATCAACAGCCTGCTTGTGTTAAATGATCTTGGTACACTCTTACGGCTGATGCCATCACCATATAACTAAAAGGTTTAGCTAATATGATCTCAGTTTCATATTACGTATGATTTCCAGAAGGCAATAACAAGTGAATGGCTGATGTCCTTGGGAAAAAATAACTAGGTAACATATTCATTGTTTAGCCTGGGAGTGGAGATGGGGCTGGTTATTAGGTGTTAGAGATTTAGATTAGGGTTTATAAAGTTCTAATGAATATGTGATGTGTGACAGCTTTTCCTGTTATGCTTTTGGCTTCCTGATTAAACTAACAAGTTTGTATGTTGGAAAAACTACCACTGCCCACTCATAATGAATTACCCGGGCAGAAAGAGCAGGAAGGGCTGGGAAGGGCTGGGACAACTGACGTTATCCATCACACAGGGAGGGTAACGTGGGCACGTCACGGTTCTGAATGGGGACGTAGGTGATGATGGACTGAAGCCCCGCCTCGGAGTCGGGAGACCTGGGTTCCAGCCCTGACTCTGCAGTTTCAGAGGAAAAGTGGACCGGGTCACTTAAACTTTCTCAGCCCTCCTCTGCCCGTTTGTTTTGCCAGAGATGGAGTAATATGTACTGTATTTCTCAGAGGCGTTGTGAGGTTCACACTGAAGGCTTAACGTCCTCCCAGCTACAATCCACTTTTGTTGTCATTACCATCCCAGCAAGTATCAGGGTTCTCTGGCAGTGTGGTTGCCCTTGAACAACACAGGTTTGAACTTCATGGGTCCACTTATGCATGGATTTTTTCTGTATTAAATACTACTGTATTGCATAATCACAACCGGTTGAATTCAGTGATGTCTATATAGGAAGTGGACTATAAATTATATGTGGACTTCTGGCTGTGCAGAGGGCTAGCGCCTCTACCCCCTGTGTTGACCAAGGGTCAGCTGTATGGATTCGGTTACAGGTTCCCAAAAGGTAAGAGCAGGAAGAGGTGGGGAGTCTCCAGCAAGGCAAAGAGCTGCTGTGTGAGTGGTGAGTTCCCCAGCTTTGAGAGTATATAAGCTTAAGGTCCTCTTCCTCTTAGATGGAATAGTTTAGATTCCCTATGAACACATTTTTCTATATATCAATCATCTGTGAGGCATAGGAAACATAGTGGGTCTGGAGAGAATAAAGATGGTTAAAGCAAAGTTTTGTTTTGTTTTAACAGAAATCTAAGAGAGGAAAAATACTCCACTCTGTCAGAATTGACACTTGATTTGCTGGGGATAATGGATTCAAAGCAACATGGACCTCTGTTTCTCCCCTCTTGTATAATAGATGAGAAAATTTCCTCCTTTAAGTGGAGGGTATGTGCTACTAAATGCTGGCTAATAGGTACTAGACATTGTTCTCAAAACTGCACGTGTTACTCATGGAATTCTCCCACCTACCCACTGGAGGGACCCGCTCATAAACTGATGCCCAGAAAGGTTATGTAACTGGCCTCAGTCACACGGCTACTCCTTTGCAGGCAGGCTGGCTCCGAGTCTGTTTTACAATGACTCTCCTGTGGTCGTTGTTCAGGGAAATGACAGTCATATTCTGCAGTTCGCTTTTAATTATCAGTCTCCCTCAAGGTGGACTGGAGTGGTGTGCCTGAGGATGGATGAGTTTGGAATCCTTGACTTTGGGGATCTGTGTGGGGACTCCCACTAGGGGGGTTACCTCCCTTCACTCCCATTGGAATGTGGCCTTGGGGACCAGATGTGTAACTGAGGGCGCATCTCTGCAGAACGGCTGGCTAGATGTAGGAAAAGCCTCTGAGGCCAGACATTAACTTGACATAGAAGGGATGGAGGCTCAAATAGGTTGTGTGATATTAGCATAGTTCACCTGTTCAGTCTTTGCTTTAAGCATAGTAAAGAGGAAGGCCTCTTTAAAAAAATGTATTTAAAAATATTTTGACTGTGTTGGGTCTTAGTTGCTGCGTGTGGACTCTCTAGTTGTGGGGTGCAGGCTTAGTTGCTCTGAGGTATGTGGGATCTCAGTTCCCCGACCAGGGACTGAATCAATGTTCCTTGCATTGCAGAGAGGATTCTTAACCACTGAACCACCAGGGAAGGCCCAAGAGGAAGGCCTTTGATCAGAACTGGTTTGCCTTTTCAAGAGTGCATTTTAAATGTAGGCTGCCCCTGGTGATATCAATAGATAAAAACATTTCTGTGACGGGTTGTGTGGAGTTTTAGGATGCAGTTTCCCACTAGGAGTATTTTTGCAGGTGACGGTTTCTACTTTGGTCTATTTGGTCACAGTACCCTGGAGCTGTGATATTCCCAGTGTGAGACTGCATGAGACCTGAGGCTGGGGTCTGCTAACCATGAGGTATCGGGTGTGGTTCCTGGTTTGGGGGTGACTGATGTCTGGCATTTTGCCTGCCTCATGTTATATTTGACCTTTTCAGACTCTCTCTGGCCCTGGGTGTGTTTATGGGCCCTGAACCCCATCACACTCGAGGTTGCCTTGACGGTGCTGAAAAGACATTTCCTCTTAGCAGCTGTTCTCAGCTATTTTTCTCCAAATGGCAGTGAACTGATACAAGGGTGTGAATCACCAACATACCATGCTTCTCTTAGAAGTGTGTTTGTGTTTTCAGAAAATGTTATTAAACCAAGTGAATTGATCCCTGGTAAAATTGGACATGACTTAGTAACTGAATAACAAAAACAATATAGCATCACCAACTCAATGGATGTGAATTTGAGCAAATTCTGGGAAATAGTGGAGGACGGAGAAGCCTGGCGTGCTACGGTCCATGGGATCGCAAAGAGCTAGGTACGACTTAACAGCTGAACAGCAACAAAATTCCAGTAAACCTGAATGATTTGGTAATTTCAATTCTATAACCAAGAATTTGGGAAGTGTGAAATAAGAGTGAGCAGGCCACTAGATGCTTAAACCCTGCTCCCTTCCTCAGTTGCTTCTTTGTATAAATTGTGAATTTCTAGCGTCTGAATTTTATTTTCTAACAAAGCTTACACAACAGATGGGAAGATAAAGAAGGTTGCCAAGTGTGAATTGTAATATGAAATGTTACTTGCACTGAAAAAAAAAAAGCCCAGAAATAAGATTTTTTTCCGCGTACGGGTCTTTATACCCCAGGACACCTGATTTGTGTACTGTGATGGAGAGCAAAGCAGAAGCCAACCCCAAAGCACGGCATCCGCTGTTCTGGAGAGAGCTCTTTTATGTTATTACAGTGCAGGGCTTGTACCCCTTCACGAGGCGGCTGTTCTCCTCTCCTGGTTCTTTCCCACCACCTGGACAGTAACTGGAGGAAGATTCGTCTGTGTGTAGAGTGTATGAGTTAGTTGGCAGCACCCTGAGCTGTCAGTTAGCTTTTGTTGGCTGCTGGCAAGTTATTTAAAAATACCAAGTGTTTGTTTTCCCAAGAGTTGAGGATCATCCCTCTGGGGAGAATGGGCTGGAGGGTCCCTGAGGCGGTGGGGCCAGGTCATCTTCACCCAGCACTGCCAGCCAGTTCCCTGGTGAGCTTGGGTTAGGAGTACCCCGAGGGCACCTGGCTCGGTGGAGGGGACCGCCGGGGAGGCTGCCGTCCATGCTGGCTTTGTTGGCCTGTTGAAAGGCGGGGGGTGGAGGGGGCACTGGCGCCACCCCTTAGAGCACAGAGCGGCACTGTCTCGGAAGGCAGGCTTGAGTCCCAGGCGACGCAGAACTTTCTTCCAAGTTTCACTCCCCACGGGTTGTTGCATGAGAATATTTTTCTTAGTTCCCATCTCCTGATCAGTTTTTGGTCATTGATGATTAAAAGTGAAAGTGAAAGTGTCAGTCACGTCCAACTCTTTGCGACCCCATTGACTAGAGCCCACCAGGCTCCTCTGTCCATGGGATTCTCCAGGCAAGAATATCAGAGTGGGCTGCCATTCTCTTCTCCAGGGGATCTTCCTGACCCAGGGATCGAACCCAGGTCTTCCACATTGCAGGCAGGTTCTTTACCATCTGAGGATAAATGGTGTTATTTAGCGCAATTCCAGTGAAGATCTTGCTGAGGTAGCATTTTTTTCCGTGTGTCCTTTGTTCCATGGTCTGATTCTAATACTGATTCTGACACCTGGTACTTCAGGAGACGTGCTGGATGGCCACTGAAGCCCGATGGCCTGTGGGTGGCGGGACTCTTGGGGGCAGCTTGTGGGGCAGGTCATCATTAGCTTCCCCATCTGCTTTTATGAAAATGTGCACTTTGGAGCAACGTGTACAGGAAGAGCTTTGAAAGGACAGGTGGAGACGCGGGCGTGGCCTTCAGGAGAGGCTCTCGCAGCTGCTCAGATGGAGGTGGGTTCTGTGACGGTCTCCCTGAGAGGTGAGGGCGTCGGGTCCTCTCCATGCCCTCACAGCTTTCCTCCTTGAGCCTCGATGCAGAGCCTGGGAGGGAGGGCAGTGTCTTGGCCCTTTGGAGTTGCTGTGACAGATACTATAGACCGGGAGGCTTCAACAGGATGCACTGGATATCAGTTCTGGAGGCTGGAAGTCCCAGATCACGATGCCGGCAGGTTCTAGTCTCTAGTGAGGGACTGCTTCCAGACTGAGGCGCGGTCTTCCTGCTGCGGCCTCACAGGGTGGAAGGGCCAGGGAGCGCTCTTCAGGGGCCGCTTTGATACGAGTGCTAGTCCCACTCATGAGGGCTGCACGGTCATCTCCCAAAGGCCCCACCTCCAGCTACCACCATATTGGTGTCAGGACTTACCGTGACTTTGGCGAGGGGCACAAGCATTCAGCCTGACCTCTGTGGTGTCAGGCTGCTCCCCGGGACTTGCTGAGATGCTGTGTGGTATCGGCTGCCCTAGTGTGGGCTCACACAGGCAGAGTCAAGGACAGGCGTGCCTTCAGTCCCAGCGGGACCATTGCCCAGGGGTGAAGTAGCAAATGCTTTGCCCCAGATTTAGTCTGATCCTGATAGACGCATTCTACAGATGAAGCACACTGAGGTCTGATACACTGAGATCTGATCTCAGCACCCTGAGGTTCACGTCTTTCCCATGCCTTCTCTCGATGCCAGCTCCCTGAAGGCCTGGCGTCCCTGCGGACCTGGGAGAGTGGTGAATGTCTCTACAGAAAAGGTGGCAGCCATTCTTGGGGGCATCTATTCATGCCCTCCAGGGCCAGTGAGACCGGCAGGCATTTAAAAGTGAACGAGATTTCTCTAGCCCCAGGCTGCAGAGAGGGCAGATGTGAGGAGGGCTCTGACCCGGCAGTGCTTCTAGCTTTTAGGCAGGGGAGGAAGACGGTGATTGGTCCCAGGGGGTGCACAGGTGGGTTCTGCTCCCTCCAGCTTCTTGTACCTGGGCGAGTGTGGCAGCATTCTGTGGAGGAAAGGAGGCCACAGGCTAAGCCTCTTTTTCCTGGGATGTGAATCTGATGAAAGATTTTGGGGAAAACGGAAATGATACAGACATGAAGTGGACGGGTGGACAAAGCTGGACATATGGATGCCCTTAGAAGCAGAGTGTGCTGGATTGGGTCCCTGGTCGCCTTGCTTTTTCATTTCCTTACTGCAGAAGGCTATTAATGTCTGAGTACGTGGATCCCTGAACTAGCTCACTGTAATCTTGACCCATATTTATCAATTCCGAGTGGAAAGAAGGAGGCGGCAGTTAGCCAGTACACCATTGCTAGGATTTAATATCCCCTCCTTTTTTTTTCTGATTTCCTTTTTATTCCTCTTGCCTCTTCTCCCCTCCTTCTGCTCCTTTCCCTCCTTCCTTTTGCCTCCATCCTCCTGAGGCAAGTCATACCTCTTGATTCCTGGTCATACCTCTTGATTCCTGGTCATACCTCTTGATTCCTGGTCATACCTCTTGATTTCTGGTCATACCGCTCTGATTTCCGGCACCTCTCACCCTCAAGGTGTTGGGAGGGAACACAGTGTGTCCATTGCTGCCTCCTTGAGTGCCTAAGCTCGTGATTGGGTTCATTTTCCATTTGGTTCCCACAGCCAGAGCAGGGTCTTGACTTCATCCCAAGCGCTTTCCCTTAGAAGTGAGTGGACTCAGGCTCTGGGTGAGGGCTCTCTTGGGCACATCTTCTGCAATTAGAGAAAACATCCTGCCCACACTTCCTTCTGGTTGCCCTCACAGCTGTGGCTTTATCTGATATGATTTTTTTTTTTTTAAACCATGAGATCACCCAGGAGGCGTCAGTGGAGGGTTAACAGAGGTTATCCTTGAGGTGTCCTTGGATGCAGAGTGCAGTTTGAAGTCAGACTTGCTGAACCAAAATCCAGCCCTTCTGATGGTCCCACAGCGTGGCTTGCCCAGGCTGATGTTCATTTACGGGTAGAGCCTCAAGTTGCCACTGGTCTTTATCTTTAAAAATGAGGTGATGTGGGCAGGAAGGAAAGCTGGAAGCCAGAGGTCACTGGCCCAGGTTGCGGGCTCCTTACTCGTATTATGGACAAAAGCTCATCTCCTCAGTCTGAACTGCATGTTCCAGATTGTTTGGAGGGGCCTGGGGCTTCCTGACGTGTGTTTGTCCCTTCCCGTTTGTCACCTGCATTCTTGAATCCAAGACCTAGAGCTCTTGGTCTGTCTTGGGTAGAAAGGGAGGGTCCTCGGACATCCTGGGATCCAGACTTGCTCTGCCTTTGCTGCCTGGCCTTGGACAGAGAGAGACACACCTTCAGTGGGCCGCAGCCCCCAGCATTTATAGAAATGAGATGTCTAGTGCTTCGTTGGAGGAGTTAATGAGGATTAAATCACAGTGGCTAAAACATTACCTGGGGAGATGGCTGACTTGGCGTTCTGATAGAACAGTCAGTCCCTTTCTTTCTGCAGCTGTGGAGAAAGGAGGTACTAGGTGGATCCACACTGTAGAAACAGTGATATTGCTCCTCTGGGTCAGCCATCCTCACCTTGCTCTTCACTCTGCAGGAGATGCTAAACACTTAGATTCCTCGTTGTCCTGGCCTGCACCGGAGAGGTCTCCCTGCTTCTTTAGCCTGTATGTTTCCTATCTCCCCAGATCCGTGGAGTCCAGAGAACTCCTTCCTCTCTGAACCTTAGCACTGGGGCAAGGTCAACAAGAATGCTTCCGTGTCCTTCAGAGACAAAGCTGTCCAATACACATGGTTTGTAGCTCAGTTTGGGTTCCTCTGCAAACACCTGAGTACCTGTCCTATATCAGGCACTATTGGCGCTGGAGATGTGAGCTGCAGGAGGTTAGAGATCTGTCTATTTTGTTCACTGTTGCATTTACGAGCCTGCCACAGGCAACAAAGGAATGATAAGTATTTCAGGTAAATACTGTGAGGAAAATACAATAGAGGGGGTATGGTAGAAAGTGATAAACAGGGCCTGTTTTTAAATTAAATGTTCAGGAAAGGCTCTGTAGAAAGGTGATACTTAAGCTGAAAGTTATATGGTGAGGCAGAGCCGTGTTGGGGAAGGGGCCACAGGGAAAGAACAGGAGGCTGGATCAGTGTGCTGGGGTGGGAAGGGGCGGCTGTGGAGAAGACAGGCAGCGTTCGACAGCTTCAATAAGAAATTTAGATTCTATTCTTAATGTGATGGGAGATTTTAAGCCAGGGAGTGGCATCTCATGTACTTTTTCAGAGAAGCACTCTGCCTGCTGTTTTGTGAGGGGTTGGTGAAGGTTGAGGGTCTAAGCAGAGACCAGGTGAAAGGGGGCAGGCCTGGTCCAGGGGAAGAGGAAAGCGGTGGAGGGAGTTGGGAAGTGTCAGATTAGGACATCTGTTGGAGGCAGAGCTGATGGACTGACTGATGGGCTGAGTATGGATGTGCTTTAGGCTTAGCAAGCAAGTGGACTGAGGTGTCATTTTCTGAGATGGGAAACACTAGGAAAGAAACAGGTTGGAGTGGGTAAGCTAGGATTCTAGAGTTCAGTTTGGTTTTTTTAATGTTTAATATACATGTTAGATACCAAAACGAAGACATTAAGTTGGACCTGTGACTCCAGATCTCGGGGGACTGTTACTTATATGAGAGCTGTGGCCGCAGGATCACTTCAGAGGGTCTGTGTGTGTGTGCACACATGTATGTTGAGGGGAGGGAGCTGTTTACAGGTAGGTGGAGGAGAGGAGCTGTGAACTCCACAGTGAAGAAGCCAGGAAGGAGGAGGACTAGGAATGTGGTCAGCAAAGCTCTGTTGTTTTGGAAACCTGCCTTCAAACAGCGTGTTCACGTAGCGGGAGACTTTTCATTCTGAACACACCTTGGTTTTGATTTGGTTGCTTGGCTTCCAGAGGTTCTTGGCTTTTATCTTGCTGGTTCCATCTGGGTGCGGGGTATTGGTAAGTGATTAAATTGATATAAATTATTCACCGGTCTGTCTTTTAATGTTTTTCTTCTGCCATCTGGAAACCCTCTGCATGGTGGGTGCTGGGCTTCAGTGCTGAGTGCCAAGAATAGCAATGATGACAATTAGCATTTGTATAACACTTGGTAGCTGTAAATCTACGCTGATAGTCACCACCCAGCTACTCAAACACTTTGGTTGCTTCTGGGTAAAGGATCATGTAAGAACCCCTTGGCTAGGAATTAAGTATCTGCTGTGACTCTGGCCTGCCCTTTGAACTTCCCTCCCACCATTCCTGCCCACAAGTCCCCAGCTTCAGCCTGGCCGATGGCCTTGTACTTTCCTGCCTGGACTATCAGCCCTGTCCCCACACCTGCTTCTGGTCTTGTAGGTCAGGTTCTCTTGGGGGACTCCTCCTGGAACTTCCAGCCAGACAGAGTTCCCATTCCATCGTCTCCCAGATGGGTCCCACTTACTCCTTTAATCCTGTGCTTATTTCCAGGAACTCTGTTCCCTGCCACTTAACCTTTAATTGATGACGAATATCGCCTTTTTAATGCTTTGTCTGCTTCACTGTGCTGTTAGCTCTCCAAGGGCCAAAACGTGCCTTACAAGATTTCCTTCCTACCACATGTCATCTTCTGGCAGTGTCATCTTCTGCCCATGGGAGGGGTTTAATATCTGGATTTATTCTCCTTTGATGCCCTTGTGAGGTCACATAGGCAGTTGCTCAGTTTGATTCAGACAGAACTGACCGACTCTTTGCGACCCTATGGACTGCAGCACGCCAGGCTTCCCTGTCCATCACCAACTCCTGGAGCTTACTCAAACTTAATGTCCATCAAGTCCATGATGCCATCCAACCATCTCATCCTTTGTCATCTCCTTCTCCTCCTGCCTTCAATCTTTCCCAGCATCAGGGTCTTTTCAAATGAGTCAGTACTTTGCATCAGGTGGCCAAAGTGTTGGAGTTTCAGCTTCAGCATCAGTCCTTCCAATGAACACCTAGGACTGATCTCCTTCAGAATGGACTGGTTGAATCTCCTTGCAGTCCAAGGGACTCTCAAGATTCTTATCCAACACCGCAGTTCAAAAGCATCAATTTTTTGTTGCTCAGCTTTCTTTATAGTCCAACTCTCACATCCATACATGACTACTGGAAAAACCATAGCTTTGACTAGACGGACCTTTGTCGGCAAAGTAATGTCTCTGCTTTTTAATATGCTCTCTAGATTGGTCATAGCTTTTCTTTGAAGGAGCAAGCATCTTTTAATTTCATGGCTGCAGTCACTGTTACAAACGAGAAAACTGAGGCAGAAGTGGGCCTTCCTGGGGATGGGGGGCACTCGACTTGTCCAGGGTCACATAGCAGTTAGTGACAGGACTGGGACCTGTCTTCCAACCACCAGTTCCCATTTCCAGCCTCCTCTCAGTCCACAGGCCCTGAATAGCAGGTCGTTCACTGTTCACAGTTGTTGCCTACGTCTGCTGTGCAGCGCTCCCACTCGTTTACGATGCTCCACAGACTTTGGGCTGAATCCCCGAAGCTTGGAAGAGCCTTGCTGGACTGTGGCCGCTTTCCTCTTTCCTCCCAGGTCACGGGCAAATGCCAGGCACTAGCTGCCCTTCTTTCCTTTATTAGTGGTTTTTGGTTACAGAGCTACAGCGAGTGTGGGCACCGTATTTTGCCTGGGGCAGCTGCAGCACACCCTTTCTTCATTGCATCTGCTCCTGCAGAGCTGAGCATGTGCTTTTCAGAGCCTACAGAGAGGTTTTGAAGGGAGTCCCCATAAAATTAACAGGGTAGGGTGGTTCCACGGGGCCCTAGATGACTTCTAGTTACCTCTCTTTCCCTTTAGTCCCAGCCTGGTGGGGATTGCTGCTTCCTCCTGGTGGAGGATGCAGTGTGTTCCAGACATCAGCTGTTGATCTGGGCGGGAGTCTGGGACTTCATGGAATGTCCCTTGGACGCTCCCCTGCAGCAGGGAGACCTGTGCTAAGGATCCTGCTCCTGGCGTTCTTCCCTTTAGCTTTAGAGAAACACAGAGGGGTACGTTTCTTTGACACACGCATTGCATCAGAGCTTTCGAACCCTGCAGGGCTCAGAAATTCCCACAGAAGCAGGAGTTCTGGCAGATAAGACCTAAGAAGTTCCAGGAGCTCCAGCTGTGCTAATGCTGCCGAGAGACGTGCAGCATCATTAGACCTCCGCACTGGGATTCGAGACAGAGTTGTTCTTGCCCAGATGTGCTCAGGCTGGCCACGGCCCTGAGCTGAAGAGTCTTTGAGATAGGACTATATTTAGCGTTTCTGGTGGGAGAGAGGCTCTAGTTTCTTGCTGTGAGAAGCAGGCAGCTACAGTGCTCGGGTTCGTCCGTTCATCCAGAATGCACTGAAATAGTTTCCAGGCCCTGTACCCTATGTGGCTAGCAAAGAAGATAAATGACATTTTATTCCTACTCTGGAGGGAAAGGAAACATCTATGCAGGTGAATGTAGTACCATTAAAGGGAGAAAGGGGACCACACTCGGGTCAAAGGAGCAAAAAAGACTCAACCAGAAGAGAAATTTAAGCCGGACCTTAAAGGCAAACAGCAGTGGGGAGGGTGGGGGAAAGGAGGAAGACACTTGAAGCAGAGGAAAAAGCAGAGCCAAGGCACACAGACATTAAAGCTCTGGAACTATTCGGAAACGCAAGGTTAGTGAGGCTGGAGTGCAGGAATGGTGTGGCGGAGGGTCAGGGCTGTGGGCCCAGATTGTGAACCATCTGAATATGAACTTTATCCTGTAAACAGCATGAACATTTTCAAGCAGGTGGTTCATGAAGCGTGAAGGGTGTATTTTTTAAGGATGATAACTCTAGGGACTTCCCTGCTGGTCCAGTGGTTAAGAATCTGCCTTGCAATGCAGGAGACACAGGTTCAGTCCCGGGTCAGGGAACTAAGCTCCCATATGCCACAAGGCAACTAAGCCTGTGTGCGGCAGCTACTGAGCCCACGAGCTTAAGAGCCCGCAAGTTGCAACGAAGATCTGACACAGCCAAATAAAATAGATGGTTATTTATAAAACGGATGATAACTCTAGCACAAGCGTTCTCAACTTTGGCACTGTTGCGATTTCAGGCTAGATCATTTTGATCCAGGTGTCCTGTGCACTGCTGTAACATCCCTGGCCTCTGCCTACTAGGAGCTAACAGCGCCCTCTCCCCTCACACCCCAGAGGGACCACCAAAATGTCTCGACATTGCCCAGTGTCCGCTGAGGACAGGTTTACCGCACCTACCCCGCTCCCGCCAGCTCCACTTGAGAACTACTGTTTCAGAATCAAGCAGTCTAAAAATCAGCTGGAGTTGGGAGATTGGAGTCACGCAGACGAATTAACAATAGATTGTAATATTTCACATGAAAGTTGGAGGTCCTGAACTAAGGCAGCAGAGCCGGAATTGAGAGGACGAGCTGAATCAAGGGAGCTGTCAGTCGTGTCTGGCCTGTCCTAGGCGCCTGAACAAACGGGCTTGAGCCTGAATTGGGATTCCTTACTTGAGCTTCGAACATTGGAAACAGCTTGGAGGGTGGAAGGAGCCCTGGCTGGGAGTCAGCCCTGTTGATGGGTCAGTTCTTGTTCAGGAGCCTGAGTTGGCCAAGTCCCTCAACATCCCTGGATCTCAGCGTGCTTCAGCTGTAGAATGTGTCTAAGGCCACCTGTGTGCCTCTCTCGTGGAATTCTAAGACTTCACATTTGTGGGAGCCCTTTGAGAACAGTAGTACACCGTCCAAATGCGCAGTCGTTTCTCAATGCATGTGCTCAGGAGTGAGGGCAGTGGGCTGGAGCTCACGCAGGACACGAAGGAGAGGAGGAGGTTGCGGGTGCCTTGTCCAGCTGTGGACTCATGGAGGCTGAGGCCGGCCTCCATGAAACTCATGAAGCCCTTGAATGGGAGACGGGATGTTGGTGTTTGGCAGGGAGACGGTTGCTGGCATTTTGGTGATTAACGTCTCAGCTGTCCACGGTGGAACTCTGTTATAACATAATGCTGTTCTTCATCCTTCTATATCAGCAGTAAAACAAACTCTCGAGCTAAGCGTCAACCAAAATCTGAAGGTTCTGTGTTAAACACAGGCAGCTGGTGGCTACAGCAGGGGAGGGAAGGGCTAGTAAGTAAGTGGTCTGTTTTAAAAATCTCATGATTATCCTTTACTAGGAAACTTTCATGTTCCACCTGTTGCCTATTGGTTCTTAGGACACAACCCTAGAGAGCAGTGTGCTCTAGGGCTAGGCACTGACTTTTTTGGGGGCCTTGTTTTCCTCCTTCGCTAAATAAGGAGAGAGCTTTAGTTATCTAAAAACAGAGACAAAGCTTTGAACTGATGGGCTCTTGTAGTCTCTGTGATCAGAGGAAGGCCTTTCTGTTGAACCACAAACCACGATGTTTCCCTGGATGTATTGGTGGTGGTGGTGGTTTAATCACTAAGCGGTGTCCGGCTCCGTGGCCCCATGGACTGTAGCCCACCAGGCTCCTCTGTCCATGGGATATTTCAGGCAAGAATACTGGAGTGGGTTGCCGTTTTCTCCTCCAGGGTATAATTCCAACCCAGGGATTGAACATATCTCCTGCATTGGAGGTTGCTATGAAACGATTTTGACCAAAAGCAGCCCTCTGCTGGGAAGCAGGAAGGTGATGGAATGATAAGTACAGGCATAGTGTTTGGTACTTTTTAAGTTCAACCTACTTATTGAAAAAAACAAGGCCTGGAGAATTTGAATGACTTGTCCAAGAAGGTTTTGCTGTTTGGTTGCTGAGGGAGGCCCATGCCCCTGGGTACCCTTCCTCCCAGGCCAACACATTGTCCCCGTCAGACGCAAGTGCCTTTTGCTGGACGCTCCCAGCTCTGTGCTCTGGGTTGTCTTGGGAAGAACAAGCATGACTCCGCCTGCGTCCAGAAACTTCATTTAAGGTGAGGACTGCTTGCACCACTTACCTTGAGGTTTGGTAGTTCCAGTTGTGACGTTTCCCCAGGCCCCCCTCTATGCTGGGCTGGGTCTCCAGGAAGGCCTGGAACCAGGGACATGATTGGAGCCACTGGGATGGACTAGAGGTTTAGACCTGGGTTACATCCCTATTTGTATCCCTAAGTGATACTGGAAAGAATACAGTGTGACTCAGGCTTTGTCCAGAGCCTGGATGATTGAGCACCCTGCATATGTACCTACTTTAAGACCTGGGATGTGTACCTGTTACAGTAGGGGTGCACACCTATATCAGCACCAACCATTCATCCTCCAAAGCTTTTGCCAAACGCCTACTGGTTTTCTAGTATGTAAGACGTTTGTATGCAAGTGAGAATTTTGCTGAAGGATGAGACTCACTTATGTTGCCTCAGAGTTTCTAAGTAACTCTAGAATGAAAATGTTTCCAGTTCAAAATGTTGTGTATATAACTTTTCTAGAACATGCTTGCAGTTTGCTTGGTAAGGAGCAGAGTGCTGGCAGGATTGGAGCACTTCTTTGCCACCCTCCCCTGTGGGCTATTAATAGTAGCAGGCTCTCAACAACAGCCTTTTGAAGCAGTACCACTCACCTGATGGTGTGTTAAGGCCGTTCAGGTGAGTTGAAGTGGCAGCAGGCAAAGGCTTCCACTTGTACATCCAAAATTAGCTCCAGCAATAGAGTGCCCATGTGCAGCTTGAGCAAGAAGGACCATTGATCCCCTTGGTCATCTCATACCCGCTCCTCAAGTTGTTTTTTGTGACGAGACCTATTTGGGGCAGGGAGGAGTTTTGGGTTGAGAAGATGACCCATATTCTTTCATTTTAAACTTGAACCATTTCCACTCATACCACTAAGAATAGAGCATATAGAGGGGGGCATTTCCCAGCACATCTGTCCTTGGCTCCTTTTTTAAAAGTCTTCTATGTCTTCTCTGATTAGTAACACACAGGGTCAGGTCAGCAATTCTTTCAAGCTGCACTCACTTTTTGACTGGACCAGAAGTGACATTTTTAAGTATAAAATACACTACATTCAAATTGGCCCCTAAAATGCAATCCTTCGACCTAGAGGAGATGAGTTGGATCATGCGCGAGACTCGCTGGCTATCGACAGCAGATTTGTTTGATGTTAACAGCGGATAGAACCCTCTGAAGAGTGATTCAGTTCTAGATAGGCAGGATGCGTTATTGATGGTGGCTGCCCAGTGATTCCTCTCAGCAAGAGGAAACCAAAGGGTGGAAAGCAAAGACATCATTTTCCGGGCTTTGGCTAATGGGGACTTAAGCAGTAGAAAGCGACAGTTTCCTGGCTCTAAAATCAGTTGGTTTCAAGGCTGCTCCTCAGCGTGCACGGGTTGGTTCTGGAACAGTTTTTCCCTCTTGCCTCAATTTCTGAGGCCTAAGAACTTCAGGTGCTATCACTGCACCTATTTGCTAATATACCAGATTGAACAGCCTCTCTTCATCCTTAGTGTCACTTTTCCACTCAGCTCTCTGAAACTCCAAATAAACTCCACGTGGCAAAATATAGTGAATAGGCTGGGAAATGTGGTTGAGAATGGAATAAAATGAAACATGAAGAAAGATTCAAAAGCTGAATAAGTGTGTCACTAAAAAAAGAGTATGGTGGACACGGCGGTTTAGCAGGATGGAGTGAGAAAGTACTGGGTGAGTGAAGTAATAGAAACACTCCGGGGTAGAATTTCAAGGACAGCTTATCTGGAGTTCATTGGATATTCGTGGAGTTCTGGAGTTCATCCACACAGGATGTGAATTCTGTGTTCATCGTGTGCTCACCTGAGAACCGAGAGAAAGGCCTAGGAGCATGCACATTGGCAGATTTAACTACACTCTCATGTGGAGGATTCTTTTTCCTTGTATATCTCCCTCTAAGTACTGACTTTTTCTTCCAGTTATTATTGAGATATAGTTGCCATACAGCAGTGTATGAGTTTAAGGTATACAGCATAATCCTTTGATTTACATACATCATGAAGTGATTATCACAATAAGTTTGACGAACATCCATCATCTCATAGACACAAAATCAAAGATGTGGAAAAATTAAATTTTCTTCTTGTGCTCAGAACTCCTGGGTTTTACCGTGTTAACAACTTTTGTATGTAACATACAGCAGTGCTATGTTGTACATTATATCTCTAGTACTTCTAACTGAAAGTTCCTGCTGGGTGACTGCCTTCATCCAACTCCCCCTCTCCTCAACGCCCCCTGCTCCAGTAACCACAAATCTAATCTCTAAATTTTCTGTGAATTTGTTTCTGAAGTGTGATCGACCTGCAACACTGTTAGTTCCTGTTACATAATGTAGCAATTCCACATTTCTATACATTTCAAAATGATCAGCAATAAGTGTAGATATAGTCTGTCACTATACAAAGATATTACATAGTTGTGGACTAGTCTCCACATTGTACATTTCATTCCTGTGACTCATTTATTTGCACCTGGTAGTTTATGTCTCTTAATCTCCCTCACTTGTTTCTTTCCTCCCCTGCCCCCATCGCTTCCCCTCTGATAACCACCTGTTTGTTCTTTGTGTCTATAATGCTATTTTTGTTCTGTTTGTTCATATGCTTTGCTTTTTAGATTCCACATA
Source organism: Oryx dammah (assembly GCF_014754425.2). Lineage (NCBI taxonomy): Eukaryota > Metazoa > Chordata > Mammalia > Artiodactyla > Bovidae > Oryx > Oryx dammah. The sequence goes on from NW_024070206.1 coordinate 12,270,600, forward strand.
TAAGTGAAATCATACAGTGTTGGTCTTTCTGTGTCTTATTTAACTTAGCATAATGTTCTTTAGGTCCACCCATCTTGTTGCAGATGGCAAGATTTCATTCTTTTTGTGGCTGAGTGAGCTTTCGTTGTGTGTGTGTGTGTATTTATATATACACCATATTTTCTTTATCCATTCATCTGTTGACAGGCACTTAGGACGCTTCTGTGTCTTGACTATTGTAAGTATTGCTGCAGTGAACAGAGGGGCTCACTTATCTTTTTTTTTTTTAATTTTATTTTTTTACTTTACAATACTGTATTGGTTTGGTGTGTTCATTTTCTTTGGATAGATACCCAGGAGTAGAACTGCCAGATCATATGGTAATCTTATTTTAAAAATTTTGAGGCATGTCCACTCTTTTCCACAGTGGCTGTCCCAGTTTACATTCCCACTGTAATGCACATGGAGTTCTTCTTTGCAAGTTGTTGACAGCATTTGCTATTTGTTGTCTCTTTTGATGATAGCCGTTTTAACGGATGTGAGGCTTTGATTCACGTTTCCTCAAAGGTCAGTGATGCTGAGCATCTTTTCATGTGCCCGTCGTTCATCTGTATGTCCTCCTTGGGAAAATGACTGTTCAGCCCCTCTGCCATGTTTTAACTCTGTTGCTTTTCTGATGTTGAGTTGTTTGAGTTCTCTGTATATTTTGGCTATTAATACTTTATTGCAGTGATCCCCAACCTTTTTGGCACCAGGGACTGGCTTTGTGGAAGACAGTTTTCCCATGGACTACGGGGTGGGGTGGTCTCAGGATGATTCAAGTGCATTTATTGTGCACTTTATCTCTATTATTACAGCAGCTTCACCTCAGATCATCAGATACTAGATCCTGGAGGCTGAGACCTCTGCCCTATTGGATATATTGTGTGCAAATGTTTTCTCCTATTCAGTAGGTGGCTTTTTCACTATGTTGATAGTTTTATTCTCTGTGCAAAAGCTTTTAATTTTGATGTCATACCATGCACAAAAATAAATTCCAAATGGGTTGAACACATAAATCAAAGACCTGAAACCATAAAACTTTTAGAAGAAAACGTAGTACATTCCTGGAGATTGGTCTTAGCAGTATATATATATATATATATTTGGATATGTCTCTTTAGGTGAGGGAAACAAGCAAAAGTAAGCAAACGAGAGACTTCCTGCTCATACTGACCTGATCTAGTCCATGTGTCTAGTTTCTTCTTCCCTCTTATGTGTGACACCTAGATCTTCTTCGAGTGTGAGTGTGTGTATGCTAAGTTGCTTCAGTAGTGTCTAGCTCTTTGTGACCCCAAGGACCAAGAACCCACCAGGCTCCTCTGTCCATAGGATTCTCCAGGCAGGAATACTGGAGTGGGTTGCCATGCTCTCCTCCAGGGCATCTTCCTGGCCCAGGGATTGAACCCATATCTCCTGTGGCTCCTGCCTTGCGGGTGGATTCTTTACTGCTGAGCCACAGGGGAAGCCCTAGATCTTCTTTAATATTTAAAAGAGAGAGAGAGAGAGACATCTGTGAATAATACACAGAATCGGAGTGGGGCTCCCCAGCCCCTCCTGCATCTCTCCTCAGCATCATTCTGAGTTCTTTCCTCCTGTCCTGTGTCCCACCCAGACCGGCCATCTTTTGCCCTCCAGCGAGCACTATTCCTTCCTGCTCCAGGCTTGTCACACAGAGAAACTCTCATCCTGGAACACCCCTCCTTCCTCAGTATGCCTAGCCAACTCCTTGTCCATCTAGGATTCAGTTTGAATCTTGCTCTTTCAATGAAGGCTTTCCCAGTGACCCAGACTAAGTTAGGTCACACAGCCACATGCTGTGAATGTCTGTGCTGTCCAAGCAGTTAGGACCATTCAGTTCAGTTCAGTTCAGTTGCTCAGTCGTGTCCGACTCTTTGCGACCTCATGAACTGCAGCACACCAGGCCTCCCTGTCCATCACCAACTCCCAGAGTTCACTCAGACTCATGTCCATCGAGTCGGTGATGCCATCCAGCCATCTCATCCACTGTCGTCCCCTTCTCCTCCTGCCCCCAATCCCTCCCAGCATCAGAGTCTTTTCTAATGAGTCAACTCTTCGCATCAGGTGGCCAAGGTACTGCAGTTTCAGCTTTAGCATCATTCCTTCCAAAGAAATCCCAGGGCTGATCTCCTTTAGAAGGGACTGGTTGGATCTCCTTGCAGTCCAAGGGACTCTCAAGAGTCTTCTCCAACACTACAGTTCAAAAGCATCAATTCTTCGGCACTCAGCCTTCTTCACAGGCCAACTCTCACATCCATACATGACCACTGGAAAAACCATAGCCTTGACTAGATGGACCTTAGTCAGCAAAGTAATGTCTCTGCTTTTGAATATGCTGTCTAGGTTGGTCATAACTTTTCTTCCAAGGAGTAAGATCTTTTAATTTCATGGCTGTAGTCACCATCTGCAGTGATTTTGGAGCCCCCCAAAATAAAGTCTGACACTGATTGCACTGTTTCCCCATCTATTTCCCATGAAGTGATAGGACCAGATGCCATGATCTTCGTTTTCTGAATGTTGACCTTTAAGCCAACTTTTTCACTCTCCTCTCTCACTTTCATCAAGAGGCTTTTTAGTTCCTCTTCACTTTCTGCCATAAGGGTGGTATCATCTGCATATCTGAGGTTCTTGATATTTCTCCCGGCAATCTTGATTCCAGCTTGTGTTTCTTCCAGTCCAGGGTTTCTCATGATGCACTCTGCATATAAGTTAAATAAGCAGGGCGACAATATACAGCCTTGACGTACTCCTTTTCCTATTTGGAACCAGTCTGTTGTTCCATGTCCAGTTCGAACTGTTGCTTCCTGACCTGCATACAGATTTCTCAGGAGGCAGGTCAGGTAGTCTGGTATTCCCATCTCTCTCAGAATTTTCCACAGTTTATTGTGATCCACACAGTCAAAGGCTTTGGCATAGTCAAGAAAGCAGAAATAGATGTTTTTCTGGAATTCTCTTGCTTTTTCCATGATCCAGTGGATGTTGGCAATTTGATCTCTGGTTCCTCTGCCTTTTCTAAAACCAGCTTGAACATCAGGAAGTTCACGGTTCACATATTGTTGAAGCCTGGCTTGGAGAATTTTGAGTATTACTTTACTAGCATGTGAGATGAGTGCAATTGTGCGGTAGTTTGAGCATTCTTTGGCATTGCCTTTCTTTGGAATTGGAATGAAAACTGACCTTTACCAGTCCTGTGGCCACTGCTGAGTTTTCCAAATTTGCTGGCATATTGAGTGCTGCACTTTCACAGCATCATCTTTCAGGATTTGAAATAGCTCCACTGGAATTCCATCACCTCCACTAGCTTTGTTTGTAGTGATGCTTTCTAAGGCCCATTTGACTTCACATTCTAGGATGTCTGGCTCTAGATTAGTGATCACACCATCGTGATTATCTGGGTCGTGAAGATCTTTTTTGTACAGTTCTTCTGCGTGTTCTTGCCACCTGTTCTTAATATCTTCTGCTTCTGTTAGGTCCCTACCATTTCTGTCCTTTATCGAGCCTATCTTTGCATGAAATGTTCCCTTGGTATCTCTAATTTTCTTGAAGAGATCTCTAGTCTTTCCCATTCTGTTGTTTTCCTCTATTTCTTGGCATTGATCGCTGAAGAAGTCTTTCTTATCTCTCCTTGCTATTCTTTGGAACTCTGCATTCAGATGCTTATATCTTTCCTTTTTTTCTTTGCTTTTCACGTCTCTTCTTTTCACAGCTATTTGTAAGGCCTCCCCAGACAGCCATTTTGCTTTTTTGCATTTCTTTTCCATGGGGATGGTCTTGATCCCTGTCTCCTGTACGATGTCACGAACCTCATTCCATAGTTCATCAGGTACTCTATCTATCAGATCTAGGCCCTTAAATCTATTTCTCACTTCCACTGTATAATCATAAGGGATTTGATTTAGGTCATACCTGAATGGTCTAGCAGTTTTCTCTACTTTCTTCAATTTAAGTCTGAATTTGGCAAAAAGGAGTTCATGATCTGAGCCATAGTCAGCTCCTGGTCTTGTTTTTGCTGACTGTATAGAGCTTCTCCATCTTTGGCTGCAAAGAATATAATCAATCTGATTTCGGTGTTGACCTTCTGGTGATGTCCATGTGTAGAGTCTTCTCTTGTTTTGTTGGAAGAGGGTGTTTGCTATGACCAGTGCATTTTCTTGGCAAAACTCTATTAGTCTTTGCCCTGCTTCATTCCACATCCAAGGCCAAATTTGCCTGTTACTCCAGGTGTTTGTTGACGTCCTATTTTTGCATTCCAGTCCCCTATAATGAAAAGGACATCTTTTTTGGGTGTTAGTTCTACAAGGTCTTGTAGGTCTTCATCGAACCGTTCAACTTCAGCTTCTTCAGCATTACTGTTTGGGGCATAGACTTGGATTAGGACCATTACAGTGGACTAATTGCATAATACGGTCTAATGTCCTTGAAGATAGGAACGTGTCTGTTTCTCTTTGTCCCAGCACCTCACACAGCGCCTGTTATGTGGCAGGTGTTCAGTAAATACTGGTGGATGAATGAATAGAGTCTGTGTTCTGGTCAGGGGGCCTTGTAGCTTATGGGGGACATGTCCCAGCTGAAGAATATTTACTGAATTAGCCTCAAAGATGAAGTGTTTAAATACAGGTGTGGGAAGAGCGGCATGCTTTATCCTGGGGAAGGAAGATTGGGAGCCGGCTGGAGTCCCGAATGTGAGTATACAAGGTATTCAAATTCTAAGATAGATGATCTCTTAAAGACAAAGCCAGAGCAGAGATTTTCTTCAGAAAAGAGTGGTTTCCTGACGCATTCTCAGTTACTTCCTTTTGATTAGTGAAGCTCTGTTTGCAGAAGCTAGCTTAGCTGTAATGCCTTTAGTCAGTGCTGGTTTTGGCTGCTTAGAGAAGTCTCCTAATGGAACAGGGTTTAAATTTTTTATAAAATAGAAGCAAACATACTTAACTTTGCCTTGGTGAGTATTTCTAGGACTGTGACTTGCTAATAAGCATTGTGGTGAATGCAAACTGTTTATAGACTGTTTTCTTTGGGGAAAACAATATAGTAGTCTTTGATTGTGGAGGTCAGGAGTAGGTACCTGCTGGAAAGAGGAAAACAACTGCCCGATGATGGCTTCATACACGGATTTTAAATGTTGAGGTGTTTCAAAGAGCTTAGGTGGAAATGAAGATAGTGTGCTCCGGAAAACTGTCTTAAATGACTTAAAGATTTGTAATATGACTATGGACTGTTTAATCACATACTAAATTGCTCTGTACAGGGAGAGTCCTCAGTCTAGGAGCTGTAGTCAGATTATTGGAAGTGAAATTCCAAAAAAGTTTTAGCTTCTTGATAGGATTCAGACATATATTTAGCTGCGTGAAATGTATGAGCTTTGAGTACATCTTTTCTGGTTCCTTTAGTAGCAGGTTAAATGGATTTAACACTGCAGGCTTGCAAAAGCAACTTGCCAGGCTCCCTGGTGGCTGAGCGGTAGAGAGTCCACCAGCCAGTGCAGGAGACACAGGTTCGATCCCTGGCCTGGGAGGATCCCAAGCCTCAGAGTGGCCAGGCAGGCGCCGCAACTGTTGAGCCTGTGCTCTGGAGCCTGGGAAGTGCAACCACTAAGCGCCTGCACCACAACTGCTGAAGCCCCCATGCCCTAGCCTGTGCTTGGCAACAGGAGGGGCCACTGCAGTGAGAAGCCTGTGCACATGTTCTGCTGGGATTGATTACTTGGCCATGTCTGTGCTCTCCACGAGGAGCTCTCTGCGTCTCCATCCCAGGGCCCAAATTCCTGCCACAGTGACAATATCTACCATGCTGTGCTAAATGTTCCATGTATATGATTTCATTTAATCTCAACAGTAACTGTAATACAGAAGAGATTTCTCTACTTTACAGATGAAGAAACTGGGCCTGTGATGGGGGTTGAGGCCAATAATAATACCTGGTACCTGCAGCTTCTCCTCCTGCTCACCTGTCTCCCATTGGGGGAGCCCAGCCAATGCAAAGGGAAGATACCCAGCGACATACTGATGGGGATGCTCTGAGTTCAGACCCCAGATCTGGGGGACTAATCATCACCACTGGGTTCAGGGTGCAGTTCTTGTCTGGGTCCATGAACATGATCTTCAGACTTCAATAGATGTACAGAGGATTGTGGGAGGTTCTGCTCAGATGGGGCAAAAGGCCCAGTCTTTGTCCTCCGGACTCTTCAGATGCAAAAGAACGAAGTGTGACCCACTTCCTGCTACAAGGGCACTTGGGTAAGATATCGTCATAGTTGCTACAACATGGCAGTCCTCTGCCAAGTTCCACACCACTGGGGAAACTGCTCTTGCGATGGTGCTGAAATGAAGACATCGGCTCAGGGAAGTGTGTGGTCTCTCCTCCCCCTCCGAGAACTGTTGCTTTAGCAAGAGAAGTTTCAAAATGGACACCTACACCCACAGAGGACATCACTTGTGACATTTTGGAGAAGCATTTAGGTGTCTTCCTGACCTCACTAAAGAACTGAGCTGTGAATAGCCCCATTTTTAAACAAGAAACACGTGTTTGTGGCCCAGAGGGGTGTGTAGTCTCTTGGCCCTGTGGTTCTCAGCTTGCCCTCCTGCACCTTGTAGCTGGATGTGGGCTCCAGGCGAGCTTGGGGGAACAGCCTGCTGCCCCTTCACTGCGTGTGATCTTGCCTGCCTTGGGTGGCATCTGAGTCCCAGGTCTTGCCTCCCTGCCTTTCACTTCTGTGTTTTCACTCCTGAAGTAAGGAGTTGGCACTCCTCTCTGGGCTGGGTCTCCGACTGGTCCTGAATGGAGAAATAGGGAGGTTTCTGTGCTCCTCGAGGGATTGAAGTTGTCCAACTTGATCTTGCATCTTATCTAATGAGTTCTAGAACAAAATTCACTCCCTGAGTCAATCTGTTGCCTAGTTTCTCTGTTTTTTCATAAAGACTTCCCTTCCCACCCACAACCAGAGCCCCTCTTCCAATCATAGAGCAGAGGTTTGGGTGCCTACTAACTGTGACATCACGTCAGTGCTGGCGTACAGCCATGAATAAAGCCAGCAGTGTGCCCGCTCTTTGTCCCCTAAACACGATAGAAATGGACAGGGAGTTTATCTGATCAATCCCCAGGTTAGGCTTGGGGTCCCCTCTCATCCATCCCCAGGAGTCTGTGCCCAGACTGCTTTGCTTTGAGTCAAGATCACATTGTGGCCAACTCTTTGGTGTGATTCTTAACTCTAAGACTGCCTAGTGGCTTCACTTGGCATGTCATTATGAATGGGTATTTACCCTTTCTTCATGTGTAATTATAAGACACTTTGTACAAAATATATACTCAGCCGGACCTGGGCTGCTGTAAAAAAGTCAGTACTCCTCCATGGTGGGAGGAATGGCGGGTGAGGGGGTCAGGGGGCTGGGGAGTGGAGACAGAGGAGGACTTAGAGTCTGAGACCTTCTCTCTGGTTCTGCCCTGAACTCAGCTCTTTCACTGTGAACTTTGACAAATTGTCCAGTATATTTTACCCTCAAGTTTCTTCGTATGAAATATTAGGGTTAGCCCTACTCCCCCACTCCAGTACTCCTGCCTGGAAAATCCCATGGATGGAGGACCCTGGTGGGCTGTAGTCCATGGGGTCGCTAAGAGTCGAACACGACTGAGCGACTTCACTTTCACTTTTCACTTTCATGCATTGGAGAAGGAAATGGCAACCCACTCCAGTGTTCTTGCCTGGAGAATCCCAGGGATGGGGGAGCCTGGTGGGCTGCCGTCTATGGGGTCACACATAGTCGAACACGACTGAAGTGACTTAGCAGCAGCAGCAGCCCTACTCACCTTATTTTTTTTTAAACAAGGATAAATGATTGAATGACTGACATTAGTGTAAGATTATGGAGGTGGCATATTATTAATAACTCTCTGGGGTGAGTGCTTCCAGCATTCCTGTTCTCTTTTCCCTCAAGTCCACTGTGGCTCTGAGGCTCACTCTGCAACAGTGAACTTAACTCTGATGGCATGTTCATCCCTTAGAAAGCTTTTTTAAAAAATAAAAAGAAGAGTGCTTGGGCCCTACTCTCAGACTTAATTATTCAAGTGTGGGGTGTGGGCTTTTTTTTTTTTTTTTTTAAGATCTGCAGGTAATTCTTTCATGTCAGCCAGCATTGAGAATCACTCCTCTCAGGTTTTGAGGCTGAAGTAGTCTAGACCCAGTTACTGATTTGAAGGTCACCTATGTGTGGTGATTTGTGGCGCACCTGTAGGTTCCTAGTGGGCTTCCCTTGTAGCTCAGTTGGTAAAGAATCACTGCAGATGGTGACTGCAGCCATGAAATTAAGAGACACTTACTCCTTGGAAGAAAAGTTATGACCAGCCTAGATAGCATATTCAAAAGCAGAGACATTACTTTGCCAACTAAGGTCCGTCTAGTCAAGGCTATGGTTTTTCCTGTGGTCATATATGGATGTGAGAGTTGGACTGTGAAGAAGGCTGAGTGCCGAAGAATTGATGTGTTTGAACTGTGGTGTTGGAGAAGACTCTTGAGAGTCCCTTGGACTGCAAGGAGATCCAACCAGTCCATTCTGAAGGAGATCAGCCCTGGGATTTCTTTGGAAGGAATGATGCTAAAGCTGAAACTGCAGTACCTTGGCCACCTCATGCGAAGAGTTGACTCATTGGAAAGGACTTTGATGCTGGGAGGGATTGGGGGGCAGGAGAAGAAGGGTACGACCGAGGATGAGATGGCTGGATGGCATCACTGACTCGATGAACGCGAGTCTGAGTGAACTCCGGGAGTTGGTGATGGACAGGGAGGCCTGGCGTGCTGTGATTCATGGGGTCGCAAAGGGTCGGACATGACTGAGCGACTGAACTGAACTGAACTGATAGGTTCCTAGTAGCATGGAACACCTTGGGTTGGTTTCCTTCCCCCAATCGCCTGTGTAATCCCGTGAGGATCCTGCCTGCCAGACGGCTCAGCGCCTCCCCATCGTCAGTACTGCTTAATGCTTACAATATCCATACTGTGGGGTCTCCTCTAATTCTTAGGGTGCTTCATGAGGTAGGGCCAATGTTTACCCACGTTGTACAGCTGAGAAAGCCAAGGTTTGGGCCCGTTCATCACCTCACCCATGCTAATGAGTGCTGGCTGGAGTTCTTAGCCAGGCTATCTAGCTCTGGAGCCTGCACACTTAAGCACAATACTGATAGGGACAGAGTCAAGGGATAAAACAGGTGATTCAATAGTTAATCCCACTGCTGCTGCTGCTGCTGCTAAGTCACTTCAGTCGTGTCCGACTCTGTGCGACCCCATAGACGGCAGCCCACCAGGCTCCCCCATCCCTGGGATTCTCCAGGCAAGAACACTGGAGTGGGTTGCCATTTCCTTCTCCAATGCATGAAAGTGAAAAGTGAAAGTGAAGTCACTCAGTCATGTCCAACTCTTATCGACCCCACGGACCGCAGCCTACCAGGGTCCTCCGTCCATGGGATTTTCCAGGCAAGAGTACTGGAGTGGGGTGCCATTGCCTTCTCCGATTAATCCCACTAGGGGACGGTAAGTAGAAAAAATGAGAGACCCTATAAGTTAATGATTACTTCAAGGAAGCAGGTCTGCTTAACTATGAAACCAAGCAGGCTCACTTAGCAACAAAACCATGCAGCAGAAGCACGGGACACACCCCCAAACAATGACACAGTGGCGGCATGAGACCTACAGCGTGCCCGGTGAGCCCAGTAAGTAAGGATCCCTAGGACAAGCTCTTTGCATGTATTGAAGAAAAATCGTGGTACTAGCTTGACCATGTTGCTGCTGTTGTTTAGTCACTAAGTCATTTCTGACTGACTGTGACTCCATGGACTATATAGCCCAGCAGGCTCCTCTATCCATGGAATTTTCCAGACAAGCATACTGAAGTGGGTTGCCATTTCTTTCTCCAGGGGATCTTCTCGACCCAGGGATCAACCTTGCATCTCCTATACTGGCAGGCGGATTCTTTACCTCTGAGCTTGACCATGTAGGGACAAGAAAACTCCCCTGCTTAACCTGGAGGGAGGAGCTGATGATGGAAGCATGACTTTACTCGAGAGAGACAGAGAAGTTCTCCCCCTCCCGACTTTTCCTTTGATTATAAAACTGTAGCCCACTAAGTTCTCAGGGCACAGCACCCCTTCGCTGCCCACCCACCCCACAACCCTGCTTGTAAACCTCACAAGCGTCCTCTTCTGACTAATCACTTTTGTATCACTTTGTCTCTCACTGAATTCTTTTCTGTGCTGAGACACGAAGGACTGTAGTACTGGAGCTCTTCAGAAACTCCCTAAATGACACCAAACTGTTTCAGAACTGCAGTGCGTGATAATTGGTATTTATGGGTAAATACCATACTCCTCTCAGTACTGTATTCACATTTTTGCTGGGGCTTTCTGCAGATGGTGCTTTCGCTCAGGGTGAAGAATCCTGAGGCTGAAATTTCACATTCAACGACAGGCCAGTGGAGAGAGGCCTCTGGGCACATGAGGGTCTGTATGGCCCTGCATATCAGTTACCAAAGCAAACTCCAAGGACCACTGGTTTTTCAGACCTGCCTGCACACAGGGTACGTCTGGGGAGCTTTAAAAATCGCTGCCTGGTTGCCCCCCTCTGGAGTGTGATGTAATTAGCCTGAGGGGCTGCCTGGCTGGAGATGCTGAAAAAGCTCCCCGGGTGATTCTCCTGTGCGACCAGGGTTGAGCACAGTTTTCGGAGGCAGCCAGTCCCTCCGGGGTAAGGGAGCTGCCTCTGTGCGGCCTGCAGAGATGGGGGGATGAACTTGGGCTTGGAGCACGTGTTCTAGGTACTAATGCGTTTCATTTCACAGAGCATCTGCCTTCTCCGGGTAATACACAGGGCTCTTTCCAAATGAAAAAGCAGTTTTTCTTTAACAGCTAGGTCAGACGTTATTTTGTTTTACTTTGATATGATGGAGTTGAGCATTGTTCAGACAGCACAGTGACCAATGGAGTAGTCCTGTAATTGGGCTAGGTGAGGGCGCTCGTCTTCCCTACAATCGGCTGCCTCCAGGAAAGCTGTAGAGGTCTGGTTTGTTGGAAGAAATTCCTTGAAGGTGAGAAAAAAATGAAAAGGCAGTGCAGAAGCTTGGTTCTAGGAAGTCTCTATCTGGCTCATTCATAGAAATGATGGCTTTCTGTTAAGAGAAGATACTTGATCTTACTGCTTTCCCAGAGGTGAGAAGTGAGAACCCCTGTCAGGAGAGAGGCGTACAGGATGCTGTCTGCACCATGTGCGACCAGCACTGCTTTTGTTGTTTAAATTAGAGTGAAGTTCATGTCACACAAGATTAACTGTTAAGTGAACAGTCCAGTAGCATTTGGTACATTCACGATGTTGCACGACCAGCTTGTCTATCCAGTTACCAAACCTTTCCACTACTGCAAAGGAAACCCTTCCCTGACAAATTCTTTCCATCTCCACAGCTCAGATCACATCTGTATTCCTCCCTCAAGGCCTTTCATTTTAAATTGAAGTATAGTTAATTTACAGTAACGTCTTAGTTTCAGGTGTACAACAAAGTGATTTGATTATTTATGTGTGTCTATATGTATGTTGTTTTTCAACTTTTCCATTATAGTTTATTACAAGATATTGAGTCTTGCTCTCTGTGCTACACAGTAAATCCTTGTTTATCTATTTTATGTATGGCAGTGTGCATCTGTAAATTCCAGCCTCCCAGTTTACCCCTCCCCTCATTCCCCTTTGGGAACTGTAAGTTTGTTTTCTGTGTTTGTAAGTCTATCTCTGTTTTGCAAAGAAACTCATTTGTACTGTTTTTGAGATTCCACGTGTATGTCCACTCACGTCTCTCCACTGATTCCTGTCTCAGTAAACATTTCCAGAGCATCTCCTACTTGCTAGGGATACAAAGATGCCTGATGGTGTATCTGAGGGACCTTGAAGTAGTAAGAGGAAACTGATGTGAAAGAAAACAATTGCAGAACCATAAAAAAGGTTGATGCAAGAAGCTCTGGTTGCCACAGCCCAGTGTTGGGAAGGGCTGCCTCTGCAGGCACAGGAAAGGAAGGATTCAGTGGGGAGACGGCGCTGGAACTTGGACTCTGCCCACGTGGACGGGGGGAAGGGACATTTTAGGTTGAGCAAACGGTGTGTTCAAAGGTCGGGGTGGTGGGGGCAGCAAACCTCTTCTGCAAAGGGCCAGAGAGCAAATAAGTTAGGTTTGGGGGGTCGTAGGGCCTGTGTCACAGCCGTCACTGATATGTGGAAGCAGCCATAGGCAGCATTAAGTAGACTGTGTCGTGTTCCAATAAAACTTTATGGACACCAGAATCTGACACACAGTTTTCATGCATTAGCATGTAATTATCATTCTTTTGATTTTTTTTTCCCCCCTCAGCCATTTAACCACTTAAAGACCGTTCTTAACTCATGGGCTGTATGAAAAGAGTTGGCACACTGCATTCAGCCCAGGCTGTAGTCTGGCCTGTGTACCAAGGCAGGGAAGACTGAGGTCATAGGCAGGGGCAGAACAGCAGGTGCTGGATGAGCCTGTTCTTAGCCCTGGGTGTGAGATTATGCATCTCTGACAAACTCCCAGGCAGTGGTGTGGCTGAGGTCCTCTCTCGGAGCAGCAAGGAGCTGAAGTATGGTTAGGGTCCCCTCATGCCCCTGATGCTGTGTTAGCTTCTGTTGCTGTTGTTCTTCAGCCACTAAGTTGTATCCAACTCTGTGACCCCATGGACACCAGGCTTCTCTGTCCTTCACTGTTTCCTGGAGTTTGCTCACATTCATGTCCATGGGGTCGGTGATGCTCTGTAACCATCTTATCCTCTGTTGCCGCCTTCTTTTGCCTTCAATCATTCCCACGTCAGGATCTTTTCCAGTGAGTCAGCTCTTTACGTGGCCAAAGTATTAGAACTTCAGCATCAGTCCTTCCAATGAATATTCAGGATTGATTTCCCTTAGGATGAACTGGTTTGATCTCTCAAGAGTCTTCTCCCGCACCACAATAAAAAAGCGTCAATTCTTCTGCACTCAGTCAAAGATTCTGTGGGTATTGGAAAATATAAACGACAATTTTCCACCTACCAGGTGTTTTCATTCTACTTAGAGAAGATTTATGTAAGTGGAAAGGTAAACAGACCCTCCCAGAGTAAGAAACAGCAGAAGGGCCAGGCAGCGAGGTTCCCCGCTGCTGCGCACAGTCAACTGTCCTATGCGAGGCACGGGGACAGCAGGGTTAAGGTAGGGGAGCCCCGTGCGGGCTGTGGCTTGCAGTGCATCACCCAACTTGACCATGTCCACAGCTCATCACTGCCACTCGCTCTCTGTCGGCATTTGCCCCCTCCTGTCACTTGTCACTTTATCTTCAGCCTCTCCCAGGGCTGTTTTACACTGAGTGGAGACTAGGCTGTGAGTTAGAGCCTTCTGGGTGTGCTGCCCTGCCTCTGACTGGAGGGGACATCCTGGCAGCCTCACTCAGGGACGGGGGCTGTAGTGGGGCTCTGGGAGGTCCTGAAGCTGGGGGACAGGAACTTGCAAGTCCCCCCAGCTGGATGGATGGCAGGCTTAAATGGCAAAGGAGAAGGTAAGTTAGAACACCCGAGGGAAGAGAAATGCTGAAACACTCAGTTTTCACTGGAGAAACCTCTGAGTTTTCTTCGTGTCTTATTCCATAGCACTCAGATGCTATAAAGCTCTATAGTATCTTCCTCTAAAGATACAGTAATATCTCGCTCTAGGCCAGGTTCAGAGGTAGAGAGAAGATTCTGTGAACTTGATTCATTGTAAAGCCAAAGGACAGCTTTGGCTTTGTACCCAGAGCTGGGGTATCAGCAATACAAATTGGTGGTTTGCTTTCCTATTAACTGTGTTTTCTGAGTTTCTTGCCTCAAGACTTTCACTCCTTGATAGCAAATTATAGACAAGTGTAGCAGGGGCTGGGGCTTGCTTTTTCAGAAGGTCAGTGATCACTTGGAGGAGAATGCTGTATTTAAAAAAAAAGAAGCAGGACTCAAATCAAGCCAGTACCTGAGTGGCCACAGGGAGATTTGCTGTCTGTCCGTGAGGGAGGTGAGTGATGCTGACCCAGGCACACATTCTGGCTGGTCCTTGGTCTTAAGAGCTATTAATTTCAGGTTTGCTAAAAATATCCTGTGACATACATATATATACATACATATGTATACACACACACACACGCTCAGTCATATCTGACTCTTTGTGACCCCATGGACTGTAACCTGCTAGGCTCCTCTGTCCATAGGATTCTCCAGGCAAGAAGACTGGAGTGGGTTGCCTTTTTCTCCTCCAGGGGATCTTCCTGAGCCAGGTACTGAAGCTATATCTCTTACATCTCCTATATTATATCTACAAGAGGGAGGGTGTGTGCTCATGCACACAGCTTCTCAACCAAACAGGCCCCGTGGAAATCGCATGCCTGTGAGGCAAATACTGAGAGATGTGTCTGACGGATGGCAGGCGTGTGTTGCCGAAGGTGACATCACTGGGAGATCCAAATGCTGCCGTCCGGTGCGGCAGACGCTGCTTCTCCCGGCTGCACTCTGGACTTTGGGCCTGAAAGCTCACCTTGGAGATTTCAGGTCCCCTCAGACTTGGACTGCAGGGTCCGAGGTGGGCCCAGACCTGGTCTTTCCAAGGCTCCCAGGTGATTCTAATGTGCCGTCAGGGCCAGAGCCCCCGAGGGACATTGAACAGTGCCTCCCACGCAGCGGAGACTGGCTGCATTCTTCCCTGCCCGGATCTGGGCAGCTTAATGACCTTGCGGATCCCCAGTGCGGATGGTGGCTGGGGGAGGATGGGTGAGATTTGGGGATATGTTTGTGGTTTAAAGAATGCACAGCTAAAATGAGGCTGCTGACAACTCAGGAATATATTAACACAGTTTCAATTTGCTGACCACTTTCTTTCACTTCTGCAGGAAAATAGCTTTGACACTGAATGCAAAATACCAAAGCAGAGATTCCCAGGCTCTGAGGACTTGCTACACTATCTTGTTGGGTTTTGCAAGTGTCATTTTATGCTTTTGTTTACAGCTCACTAGGTGCTCCCTCTGACATAGATATTTTGTAGCACCTTTTGAGATGGTGTAAAACTCTGGGTAGAACAAACTAAACTCTGGATAGAACAAACCTTAGGCTTGGCGTTCCCTGGTAGAATAAGAATTTCATTGATCTGTAATATTCTCATAGGATCCTGAAGGTGTCTTCTGTTACCAATCCAGTGAGTTATCATTTGTCTGTCATCCTGGTACTGGAACACCTTGTATCTTGAAATGAGAAGGGAGGAAAATGTGTGGAGATGGCTTTAAACGGTCTCCTGAGGGTCTCTGGTAGAGAGCACGCCTGAAAGCTTGTCTCGTCATCTAACCTTTTTGTTTTACTCTTTCAGTACACAAGGGTCTGGATCCCTGACCCCGATGAAGTGTGGTGCTCCGCTGAATTAACCAAGGACTACAAGGAGGGGGACAAGAGCCTCCAGCTCCGACTGGAAGATGAAACCGTGAGTATAGCCCAGGGGGTGGGCGCGCCGGGTTCCGCTGGACAGGGTTGGACGCTAACTGTAGCTTGAGTGTGTCCTGCACGGTGGTGCGTCTGAGTTCCCGGGGTCCTTTTTGTTGCTGTAGATGGTGCTGTATGTGCGTGCCAAGTCGCTTCAGTCGTGTCCAACTCTTTGTGACTCTATGGACCGTAGCCACCAGGCTCTTGTGTCCATGGAATTCTCTAAGCAAGAATACTACCCACTGCAGTGTTCTTGCCAGGAGAATCGCATGGACAGAGAAGACTGCCAGGCTACGGTCCATAGGGTTGCAAAGAGTTTCATGAACTGACTAGAGATGGTGACGTACGTGAAGGTCTAAACCATGCAGCTGCTGATGGATGGCGCAGTACACACAAGTGCCCAGCTGAGAGATCCCGGGTGGCTGAGAGGAGAATCTTCCCAGTGGGGTGGCGGACAAAGGGGGCTTCCCTCCATGGGGATGAGGCACTGGTGGGAGGTGAGGGGGGAGCCACTTACCCTGAGAGCCAGTGCCTGGTCCAGTGGTTGGACCCCTGGCTCTGGATCCAGCCTGCCAGGGCCGGGATCCTGGCTCGGCCCTTGCTACCTTTGTGCCCTTGTGCAAGTTAGCAATTTTTATATGCCTGTTACTTTATCTGTGACATGGGGTTGCCTAGGGTGCACAGGAGAATAAAATGCGTCACTATGTGGCAATGCATAGGAGTCATGCCTGGCATGCAAGTGCTGTTAGTAGCTCCAGTGAGAGTCTTTTAATTAGTTGATTTTTCAGATTGTTTTGCTCAAAAGGAAGACAAGGCAGTCACCAGGAAATCCCATTTCTTCTAGAAGGTCTGATTCCATTTACCATTTCATGACCTTCATGTCATTACCCCTCCTGTGATGTGTGCCTGTCACAGTTATTTGAAGACTTGCCGGTGCTGGTCATGGGGTGTGTATGGGTGATCAGTTGTGACCCTGCCACGGAGGGGAGCTCAGTGCTGGAGGGTGCAGAGGACGTGAACAAAGAAATATGGGAAAGAGCCCTGGCAGGTGCAGTAGGCATGGAGGCAGTGGACGATGCCAGGGAGGAAAGTGGCAGGGAGCAGGCAGAGGCGGGGGTGTCGGCCAGCGGCGGGGTGGGGGTCGTGGAAGGGAGCTGGCGTTGAAGACTCAGGCTGCGAGGGCCAAGGGGAATGGCCCAGGCAGGAGTTGTCGCCACAGCCCCAAGGCCCAGTGTGTCCCCTTTGGGTGTGTGGAAGGAAGGGAGGCCAGTGCACCTGGAAGCCACCAGAGAAGGAGACAGACAGGGCCCGAGGCTAAGGAGGCAGGTCAGGGGTGCTGCATTTGCGAGGGGGAGACTAGGAGACAAACAGGCTTGGAATCAAGCGGCCAGAAGAACTCAAGCTTTGGCCTTGGGCTGGGTCAGATCTGAGGGGCTGCAGAGCAGGCCTCTCTTGGAGGGGAGGCTGGGGCTCAGGTGGTCCCTGCCTGCCTCTGAGCTGTGGGAGCGCTGAAAGCTGGTCTCCTGTTACTCAGCCTCTGATCACTTACCGTCTTCCTGTTTTACCTGCTTTCTAGTTCTTTGCTCTTGTCTGTCTAGGTAGTAATGACCTGCTTGAGAAAAGGACCTTGTCTTCCCTGGCTCACATGTGCCTGCAGTGGCTGGTGATTAATTCACTAATTAGCAGGGAGGTTGAATGTCTTTCCCTTCCTAACTTCTCTTCCTAACTTTGAGCGCATCGCTGGGTCAATCCTGGACAGCGAGTTGGTCAGTTTATTAGAAAGTGTTTACACCAAAGCGTGCCCGCCTCCCTTTCCCCTCCCTTGCAGGCAGACCTCTCCAGCCTCCTCTTGGTTTTGAGGTGAGAAGCAAAATTCCCGACAGATGGAATATGTTTATCATGTTGAATAACTTCCCACCCCACACCCCAAACAAAATAAAATTAGTTCACCCATGTGAATGGCATATCTTCCATTCCAGCTGATTTCATTTCATTTGATTTTGTAAGTGGGTGGGTGTTTTTTGAGAGTCCTCAGGTGGGAGGGAGGGCCAAACTGCCATGTTGCTAAAACAGAGCAGATGCCCGCTTCCTCAGCTGAGAGTGAATTCTGCCTGGCGTGACTAACCCTGGCAGCTGCCCAGGACTCCTCCCCTGCCCCCTCCACTGCTCCATTATGGCCGTCAGCTGTAATCAGAAGAGATGCCTAGGGCTGGAGATGAGCAGCTCTGGAGGAATAATGGGCTCTGAATGTTGCATTCTGTCCAGGTGGCTTGCGGGCTGTGGTTTGTCCACTGCTGGCTCTGAGCTGTCATTAGCAGCTACTCAGCTGAGTTGCGGACCTGAGCCGGGAGCGCAGAAGTTAGATGGCTAGACTCTGAAGGTTTGAAGAATCTCCTCTGTAGTTGAAAGCATCCTTGATACACCAAGCTGGCCAGAAACTGCACCCTGGAGTCTCTTTCCCCACCCTGCTTCTCCATCTGAAGTCCGGTAGTGTGGGTTTAACTGCAGCGCAAAGGATGAAAATAAGCTAGTTCTCTTCAAAAACATTAATGTTCATAACCACTGGGCTTCCACCTTAGCAGGAAGCAACCCATGCACTCCGCCCTGCTCAAGGAAGTCAGCCCCCTGACCCCACAGTTCCTCTAAGATGTTTCTTTTTCCCTCTGTGTGCCTGCTTATTTATTTATTTGGGTGAAATATACAAAGCGTAGAGCTTACCATGGCACCTGTTTTCAGTGCCATGAAATACTTACCCACTGTGGTGCTGCCATCAGAACTCTTTATCTTGCAAAACTGAAACTGTGCCCATTGACCACTGACTCCCTCTGTCCCCTCTCACTGCAGTCCGTGGCCATCCCTATTCCACTTTCTGTCTCTGAGTTGGATTTTTCTAGGTACCCCACAGGAGTGGAGTCATGGGACACTTGTCCTTTTATGTCTGGCTTGTTTCATTTCACACAAAGTAAGATGTGTTCTGTTGACGCCAGTGTGAAGATGGGAAACTTCTTAAGTGGAAAAAGAAAGTGAAGTCGCTTAGTCATGTCCAACTCTTTGCGACCCCATGGACTGTAGCCCACCAAGCTCCTCTGTCCATGGGACTCTCCAGGCAAGAGTACTGGAGTGGGTTGCCATTTCCTTCTCCAGGGGATCTTCCCAACCCAGGGGCTGAACCCGAGTCTCCCGCATTGCAGGCAGATGCTTTACCCTCTGAGCCACCAGGGAAGCCCCTTAAGTGGAAAGAACCATCTTTTCTCTGCACAGCTGTGAGGGATGCAACGTATCTAAGTGTGCCAACCCTTGGCGTGGTACTCTGTTGAGACCGGGGAAAGCCCCTCAGTGCATGCAGATCTTGGTGATATGTACAACTTCCTCATTCTTGGTGTGGTGTGGACCTGTGCCCGACCAACCTCCTCTCTCCTGCCCCCACCTCCCCTACAAACTGCTCAGCCCCTGCCCTCTACTGGCAGGGAAAACTCTCCCCGTGTTGCCATGGTTTCGTGTTTAAATTCTGTTTTTCCACCCGAGTTTATATCCAGCGTCCAGAGCTATTTACTCCTAGTGTGCGAGGACCCGGCATGTTCGTGAATGAGAGGAAGGTCGGGTGACGCGAGCTTTAAGAAGACCAGTGTGCTCTACCTGAGTCTCTGCATGTCCAAGCCTGCTAATGTTTGTGAGGCCAGGACAAGAGTAGGGATGTAGCCTACATCTGTTTAAATATCAGAAGCATGTTTTATGAGAATTATTTAGGTAAGTCTGGCCTTTCTGACTCTTGAAAAACAAAGCGTTTAGTATGTTACAGTTAAGATACTTGCAAGCCTACTGTTCCGTCTCTGTCTAGTTGCCAGCGGAAAGAACCGCTGCCTTCCCTTAGGCTTGCCATGCCTATACCCGCATGTGCGCAGGTTTAGGAGGAATGTGACTTGTTCAGTAGTGCACAGCGTCCCTCATGTGTCAGGTTAGCAGTGGTTGCACAACTGTGCTGATGTGTGAGCACCTCTGGAGCCATGATGAGAATAGACAGAGAAGCAGGAATTGGATATTTGGCCCAACAGGGAAACGCTGTTTCATTGTGTGAGGTTTTTTGTTTGGTTGGTTGGTTTTTTGTGTTTGTGCTATCTGGCTCAGTTCAGTTCAGTCGTGTCCGACTCTTTGCGACCCCATGAATTGCAGTATGAGCTAATTTGTCTTCCTTGTATTTAAATGTCTTTGCTGCCCAGTTCCCCTCCCCACCCGAGGCATTGTCTGTCTCTGACATCGTGGCCTTATAGCCCATGACCCTTCAAGGTGCCTGAACATGTTTTATCTTATTTCGAGGACACAGGGCAAGAGGTGACCCCGGGTCTGATACTCTTGTTTTTCACCAGAGTATGTGTTGAAGGTTGTAGCTCTCAAGGTGTGAGCCCTGAACACTGATCCCAAATGACAGAGGTTCCACGTGTTCTGTTAAAGAACACTTAAAGAAGCGCATTAAAAGCTGCTTGTGCATTCGTCATTTTGGCGCCCTTTAAGATGCAGAGTCCAGGGAAGGGCCTCTCTTGCTCAGCTCTGAGGATGGTACAGGATGTATCAGGATATTATCTCGAGGAGATAGCCAACATGGCTCTTGCAGTCAAGAAGGGACAGCCTCACAGAAGAGCAAGGACTGTCATCCTTACACGTCCGTGCATTCAGACCACACACCTTGAGAGTGCTCAGAGCTTGTGTAAACCCCATGCAGATTAAATGTCAGCTGTGAGTGCAGCTGGCAAAGCCACAGAGCTGAGAGTACCGGGTAATACTCCTCTGGTACCAGTAAAGCCTCTTAGTGCAAGTGACTTTATTTCTTTTTTCTTTTTGTTTTCCTGGTTTTTCCATTCTTTCTTACTTTCATATTGGTTTATGTGCCTTCTAATACTTCTTCTCTTTATCTTTGTTTTGCACAATAATCCATGATTGAGACAGTATTACACTTTGGCTAGATGGCAAGAATAGTTACATTGTACAGATGCAAAAAAAAAAGAAAGAAAAGGTTCCTTTAAGTGATAAAACAATACATTGCATATAAATATCTATTGGTAATATTTTTTACCAGTACAATTAGTTATTTTGTCTACAGTGGGTTTTAGGTTTTTAGTTAATGTATTTTATTGTAAAATACATGTAACATAAACTTTACTGTCTTCACCATTTTTAAGAGTACAGCTCAGTGGCATTAAGTACATTCACATCTGTTATTCATCAGCCACCCCTTCCCCTGCTGGATTCATGATCTTTTGTGTTAGCATATTTTGCGTAGCTAATTCTGCTTAGAGATCAGTGAAGCAGTGATTTTTGCCCCTAAGGGACATTTGGCACTGTCTGAATACAGTTTGATTGTCATAACTGAGGAGGGAGGTTTGCTATTGGCATCTAGTGACAGGTAGAGGTCAGGAATGTTGCTGAGAGGACCCTCTCCGAAAGAAACAGCTATCAGTCCTAGATGAAAACTGCCAAAGTTGACGAACTCAACTTTGCCCATAGAGACAATGGCCCTGAACTTGTCATTGCTGAAAGATACCATGTTGAAAGCTAAACTTTTATAAGTCTGTATTCTAATGGAATGTGCTATCTATGACTTCGTGTTTTTGTGCTGCTGTGATTTCTTTTTTTATATAATTTAAACTCTTTAATTGCCTATTTTCACCTAAGGTTTTTTTTTCCTTTAGTTAACTTGCATCACCATTCATTTATTATTCATTCATTAAAAACAATTATTAATGAGCAATTATTATATACCACCTTTGTGGTGTTGAGCCACTGAGATTTCAGCATTAATTTCTTATTTCTTCATAACCTAACTGACCCTTCCTCACAGGCAAGTTCACATGAGTTCCACAGTATTTTGTTTTTCAAGTAATTGCATGCTTGTGCTTGGGCCTGGGCTAAATGGTACAAGGGGAGGAATAAGAAGGTTCTTTTTAAGAAACTTGATCTTTTCGGAGACTGGAAAAGATGGAAATATAAGACTTAAACACAGAACCATTACAGAATCAGACAGCAGGACATTCATTAAGTGAATGTTTTTTGTACTCATTTAGGACATAATGTTAAATGGCCTTTTAGTGTGTATTGAATGACCCTGGAGCCGAACACTGGCTATTACAGCGAGTGTAAGTGGATTCATGCCTTGAGGTCTCCTATTTTCTCTGCATGACAGCTCACAAAGAGAACACCAAAGAGAACACCCCCACAACCACTGACCTAAGTTAAGTACTTTAGACCAATAAGGTTGGAAGGGCCCTTAGAGATTACTGGGACCAGTCCTCTCATCTTACAGCTGGGGCAGCTGCTGTCTGTGCAAGTGAAGCAATGGGCTCAGCACAGCAGAACCACTGAGTTCAGTGGTTCGCAACTTTGGCTGCACAATAGAAACTCTTGAGGGTTTCTAAAAATTCTGCAAAGCCCCAGCACAGCCAGACGACTTAAATCAGAGTTTGGAGAAAAGGACACAGCATAGCATCTTTTTGCAAGCTCCCCGTGGGATTCCAAGGTGCCGGAAGGGTTGAGAGCCACTGCTTTAGCTGACGGCGAGGGTTTGCATACAAGGTTTAACTCCTAGTTGGGCTCATTTATATCAAAGGATGAGCCATGTGGCACTTCAGGGTTGCTGACTTTATTTTCACTAGCTTTTCTTTCCTCTAGACCTTCTGTTTCTATGCATAAAGAACACTTCTTTCTCCTTCTCTACTGTATATGCTGACCAGTGACTCCAAATCTTTGTGCTGAGATTTGTCATTTGAAGATGTTTCTATGATTATGTTCCCTTGCTGTGGTACCATGTAGCATGGACATGAATTGAGGTATGGGAGAGGTCATGAAAAGATCGAACGTTCATTCAACTGATATTTTTTAAGCACCTACTAAGCATTATAAGGGCTTCCTTGGTTAGGGGGGGCTTCCCATAGCTCAGCAGTAAAGAATCCACCTGCCAGTGCAGGCAATGCAGGTTCAATCCCTGGGTGGGGAAGATCCCCTCGAGAAGGAAATGGCAACCCACTCCAGTATTCTTGCCTGGGTAATGCCATGGACAGAGGAGCCTGGCAGACCCAGTCCATGGGGTTGGAAGAATCACAGATCCAGAGTTTAGAGCACTCCAGACCAAGAGAACATTGTCCTACAGTGGAGTGTTCTCTATCTGTATTGTCCAGTATGGAGGTCACTAGCTCCTTGTGGCTACTGGGCCTTTGAAGTGTAGCTAGTGTGAGAAACTGAAGTGTTCATTACATTTAGCTTTAATGAATTTAATTTAAATAGCCATCTACTGGTAAGTCCAAGTCTAGGGCTAGGGTTTCTTCCTCTTATCCCTTTCCATTTGCTAGATGGAGACCAACGGGAGAGCCCCATGTGTTCCTGATTCCCAGCTCCTGGCCTTGAGAGGAGAAAGTCCAATCTAAGTGGGTGACTGAGCTTTAATCTTGGGAAAGGTGTTAAAATTCAGGCTCCTCTTTACCCCCAAAGGCCCAATTATTATACAGTGAAGTCTTTTTTTGTGCCAAAAGTTAATTGTCTCTGATCATGTCATAAACCCTTTGATTTCTAGTAAAACCATGTTAAATAAGCAGGGTGACAATATACAGCCTTGATGTACTCCTTTTCCTATTTGGAACCAGTCTGTTGTTCCATGTCCAGTTCTAACTGTTGCTTCCTAACCTGCATATAGGTTTCTCAAGAGGCAGGTCAGGTGGTCTGGTATTCCCATCTCGTTCAGAATTTTCCACAGCTTATTGTGATCCACACAGTCAAAGGCTTTGGCATAGTCAATAAAGCAGAAATAGATGTTTTTCTGGAACTCTCTTGCTTTTTCCCTGATCCAGCGGATGTTGGCAATTTGATCTCTGGTTCCTCTGCCTTTTCTAAAACCAGCTTGAACATCAGGAAGTTCATGGTTCACATATTGCTGAAACTTGGCTTGGAGAATTTTGAGCATTACTTTACTAGCATGTGAAATGAGTGCAATTGTGCGGTAGTTTGAGCATTCTTTGGCATTGCCTTTCTTTGGAATTGGAATGAAAACTGACCTTTTCCAGTCCTGTGGCCACTGCTGAGTTTTCCAAATTGTCTGGTATATTGAGTGCAGCACTTTCACAGCATCATCTTTCAGGATTTGAAATAGCTCCACTGGAATTCCGTCACCTCCACTAGCTTTGTTTGTAGTGATGCTTTCTAAGGCCCACTTGACTTCACATTCCAGGATGTCTGGCTGTAGGTGACTGATCACACCATCATGATTATCTTGGTCATGAAGATCTTTTTTTGTACAGTTCTTCTGTGTTTTCTTGCCACCTCTTCTTAATATCTTCTTCTTCTGTTAGGTCCCTACCATTTCTGTCCTTTTTCGAGCCCATCTCTGCATGAAATGTTCCCTTGGTATCTCTAATTTTCTTGAAGAGATCTCTAGTCTTTCCCATTCTGTTGTTTTCCTCTATTTCTTGGCATTGATCGCTGAGGAAGGCTTTCTTATCTCTTCTTGCTATTCTTTGGAACTCTGCATTCAGATGCTTATAATCTTTCCTTTTCTCCTTTGCTTTTTGCTTCCCTTCTTTTCACACAGACTGGTTCCAAATAGGAAAAGTAGTACATCAAAGCTGTATATTGTCACCCTGCTTATTTAACTTCTATGCAGAGTACATCATGAGAAACGCTGGGCTGGAAGAAGCACAAGCTGGAATCAAGATTACCAGAAGAAGTATCAATAACCTCAGATATGCAGATGACGCCACCCTTATGGCAGAAAGTGAAGAGGAACTAAAAAGCCTCTTGATGAAAGTGAAAGCGGAGAGTCAAAAAGTTGGCTTAAAGCTCAACATTCAGAAAACTAAGATCATGGCATCTGATCCCATCACTTCATGGCAAATAGATGGGGAAACAGTAGAAACAGTGTCAGACTTTTATTTTTTTTGGCTCCAAAATCACTGCAGATGGTGATTGCAGCCATGAAATTAAGAGACGCTTACTCCTTGGAAGGAAAGTTATAACCAACCTAGATAGCATATTCAGAAGCAGAGACATTACTTTGCCGACTAAGGTCCATCTAGTCAAGGCTATGGTTTTTCCATTGGTCATGTATGGCTGTGAGAGTTGGACTGTGAAGAAGACTGAGCGCCAAAGAATTGACGCTTTTAAACTGTGGTGTTGGAGAAGACTCTTGAGAGTCCCTTGGACTGCAAGGAGATCCAACCAGTCCATTCTTGGGAAGGTCTGAATCTAAAGCTGAAACTCCAGTACTTTGGCCACCTCATGAGAAGAGTTGACTCATTGGAAAAGACTCTGATGCTGGGAGGGATTGGGGGCAGGAGGAGAAGGGGTCGACAGAGGATGAGATGGCTGGATGGCATCACCGACTCAATGGACATGAGTCTGAGCAAGCTCCCAGAGTTGGTCAAGGACAGTGAGGCCTGGTGTGCTGCAGTCCATGGGGTCACAAAGAATAGGACACGACTGAACGACTGAACTGAACTAGGTTCATCATAGAGTGACTGAAACACGAACAACAACAACACTGTTCTGTAAAGCAATTATCCTTCAATTAAAAAATAGACTTCCAGGTTCGATGCAGGATACAGGATGCTTGGGACTGGTGCACTGGGATGACCCAGAGGGATGGTACGGGGAGGGAGATGGAAGGGGGCTTCAGGATGGGAAACACGTATACACCCGTGGCGGATTCATGTTGATGTATGGCAAAACCAATACAATATTGTAAAATAATTATCCTCCAAATAAATAAATAAATTTAAATTTTAAAAAATCTGAAGCAAAAAATAAAAATAAATTTAAAATAAAATAATCCAATAACAGGAAACTGTCTAAAGAAAACCTAACACAGATAACCATTGATATTTTGTGGGGATATTATTCCAGCCAGACTTCCGTTATTTACCTAGTCGTGTCCAACTCTTTGCAGCCCCATGGACTGTAGCCCGCCAGACTCCTTTGTCCATGGGATTCCCCAGGCAAGAGTACTGGAGTGGGCTGCCATTTCCTTCTCCAGATAGACTTTAATATATAGTTTAAAATCAGTGGAATCCTATTATAGATTTCATTCGATAACGTGCCTTTTGTTAGATGCAGCAGAATGCTCTGGCAGCTGCCTGATGGTAAATATAGGTCTGTGTTGTGCTTTACTTTCATATTTATAGCTTCAGGAGTTGATATCTTTGATCATTTGTAAGATTGTCTCCTGGTGGTGAGGAAGAATATTTATGAAAAATTCTGATAAAGTGTTGCCAGCTGCCCTCCAGAAAGGTTACATCAGTCTGAACCCTTTTCTCCACACCCTTCCTGGTTGGGGTCCTGTCAGTTTTTATACCTTTGCTTAGTTGATGGATAATGACTGTAAATAATCTTTTTTTCCCTCTCTCTCATTAATGGTGAAAAGCTGAATAGTTTTTAATATATTATCCATTAGTAATTCTTTGTGACTTGTATTCTATGCACAATTTTCTGTTGGAGTATTGGTTTTATTTTTAATTTCTTATAACGCTTCGATCATTAAGAATGTCGGTTCCTTTATTAATGCAAAATAACTGTCCCCTTCTCTCCATTTTCTCTGCACATGGTGTGTTTTTAAGGCGCTTCCCAGGCGATGCTAGTGGTAGAAAACCCGCCTGCCAGTGCAGGAGCCAGAGCAGACGTGGGTTCGGTCCCTGGTTGGGAAGATGCCCTGGAGGGGGGCATGGCAACCCACTCCAGGACTCTTGCTGGGAGAACCCCATGGACAGAGGAGCCTGGCGGGCTATGGTCCCTAGGGTTGCAGAGAGTAGGATATGACTGAAGCGGCTTAGCCTAGCCTATGGTGTGTTTTATGATGGTTTTAAAGTTTTAGATTGTAGTCAAATTAATGAATAGTTTCCTTCATTGTTCTGGCTTTTGTATTACCCTTCAAAGGTACTTTCTTTCAAAGCTTTTGTGAAGATTTACCCACATTTTCTTATTGGTTTTATTTTTCTTTTTGATTTTAATTTTTTTATCCCATCTAACATTTATTTAATATGGGGAAGAATGGAACGTTGACTCATTTTTTTCCCTAAATGGCTGCAAGTTTACCTCCTACTACTGAAAAGTCCCTTTTATCCATTTATTTGCTATTTTAATGTTATGAATAAATTTTACCCATATGTGCTTGCATTTATTTCTGGATCTGGTGTTATGTTTCATTTATCTGCTTCTTTTAACACCATTTTTACTTTGATTTAAGCCAATATCATAGTAGGTTTAATAATGTACCTTAGTATCTGGTAGTACAAGTCTCAAAGTAGGGCAGGAGAGCACACTGATATTCATATTCTTTTAGAAATTAACTGTTAACCCAGTAATTGAAGCTATATCTATAGACTTTCCTGAAAGACTTATGAAGACTAGTGATTCTTAACATGTGATTCATAGACCACCTGTATCAGAATTACATGGGGATTTTTAACAATTGATATTCCTGAACCCCACCCAAGAGCTCCTGAAAATAAGCTGTGTTGAGGAAACTCTTTTTACAAGGTCTCAGATTATTTTTAAGAACACCATAAGAAACTTAACACTCTGATAAAACATGGTAAGCAGCAGCCAAGTTCTTCTTGTTTAAATGTTAAAGAACACTTCCTTTTATTAATTACATCTTTGTATTGATTACATGTGTACATGTAATCAGTTAAACATCCTGTCCCTAAACGTATTTTGAATATTTACGTAGTCCAAGTGCTGTGTATAGGCTTCCCTCATAGCTCAGTCGGTAAAGAATCCGCCTTCGATGCAGGAGACTCTAGTTTGATCCCTAGGTCAGAAAGATCCCCTGGAGAAGGAAATGGCAACCCACTCCAGTGTTCTTGCCTGGAGAATCCCATGGACAGAGGAGCCTGGCAGGCTAATAGGGTCACAAAGAGCTGGACATGCCTGACCGACTGAGCATGCACAGTATTGTGTATGCTGAGAGTACAAGGATGGCACCTTGCATTTGAGATTTAACCTTCAGATGTGTAATCACACATCCCTAATCTCACACACACACACACACACACACACACCCATCAAAGTCTTATCATACTTTAGATCAAAGTTTAGTTACTGCCCTAAAATAGCTTGCAGTTAGGTTGGGAAAAAAACATGTAAACAACTTGAATGAAATTCATGGAGAGCACTTGGCTAGCTGCAAGATAATAAACAAAGAAAATGAGTTGGATGATGGGAGAAAGGGTAAAGAAGCACCAGCATTAAATGGGGCAGACCAAAGAAGCTTTCCTGCATAGGAGAAAGACCAGTACTCCTATTGCAATAGAATTAAAGCCTCAGTAAGTATTTTTGCCTTGAGAAGCAGAACACCTTATTGAATCTATCTGTGCTTCCTGAATTTCTCATGCCATTCACTTGATATACTGGGATTATGTTTTCTGCAAATTTTCTACCTGGACTGGTCTCTTATAGCAGCACAGGTATTTTTGTTCAACTTGCTTTCTTTAAAACATTTATCTTCATTTATAATCCTAATGGGGTAGTGGTCCTAGCCGACAAGACCGGGCATTGAATACAGGCGAAAAGATTCATATCTGTGCCTTTTTGTGTCTGTCACTTGCCTTTCCTTAGATTCAGGAGTACCCCATCGATGTCCAAAACAACCAACTTCCCTTCCTGCGGAATCCAGATATCCTGGTAGGAGAAAATGACCTAACTGCCCTTAGCTATCTCCATGAGCCTGCAGTTTTGCATAATTTAAAGGTCCGCTTCCTGGAGTCCAACCATATCTACACTTACTGTGGTAAGTAGGGGGTATCTGTTGGCTGTGTGTGTTTGAAAGTGGTTCCAAACTTTACGTGTTAAACTCCAATGGTTAAGAATCCTACTTTCAGTCTCATTTATATTAATAAGTACCTCTCACTTGAAAGTTTGCGATCAGTGAACATGGTTTAGTTAGGCTGCCGTACATCTCTTTGGAAGGATTGGTGTTAAAGCTCAACCAGGGAAGAAGTGGGCCACACCGTGTGGCTTACTGGCTCAGGTGCAGCCCTGGAGTCAGTGGGAAGGCAGTGAATCCATCCCAGGGTCCTGGCTCAGGCCTCTGCTCCCTCTGCTGAGTGTGCTGCTGCGAGTGTATTGCAGGCTTGGATTTTTTTTTATTTTAACTTTTTATTTTATATCAGAGTATAGATGATTAACAGTGTTGTATTAGTTTCAGGTATACAACAGAGTGATACAGTTATACATATAAACTGTGAAAGTCATTCAGTCGTGTCTGCCTCTTTGCCACCCATGGACTGTAGAGTCCATGGAGTTCTTCAGGCCAGAATACTAGAGTGGGTTGCTGTTCCCTTCTGCAGGGGCTCTTCCCAACCCAGGGATCGAACCCAGGTCTCCTGCATTGCAGGAAGATTCTTTACCAGCTGAGCCACCAGGGAAGCCCAGTTATATCAGTTATATGAATGTGGAGTTGCTCAGTCGTGTCCGACTTTTTGGGACCCCACGGACTGTAACCTGCCAGGCTCCTCCGTCCATGGGATTTTCAGGCAAGAATACTGGAGTGGGTTGCCATTTCCTTCTCCAGGGGATCTTCCTGACCCAAGGATTAAACCCAGGTCTCCCACATTGCAGGCAGATGCTTTACTGTCTGAGCCACCAGGGAAGCCCCAATTATATCAGTTATACATATACCTGTATCTATTATTTTCAAATTCTTTTCCCATTTAGTTTGTTATGTAATATTGAACAGAATTACCTGTGCTATATATACAGTAGGTCCTTGTTGGTTATCCATTTTGATTATAGTGTGTGTATATGTTGATCCCAAACTCCCTAACTACCTACACTAGCCTTACCCCCTGGTAACCTTAAGTTTGTTCTCTAAGTCTATTTCACCAATAAGTTCATTTGTATACTTTTTTCCAGATTCTGTTCATAAGCAATATCATATTTTTCTTTGTCTGACCTACTTCACTTACCATGACAATTTCTAGGTCCATCCATGTTGCCGCAAATATCATTATTTCATTCTTTTTAATGGCTGCATAATATTCCATCATAACACGAATATTCCATTGTTTAATGTACCATAGTTTATCCATTCACCTATTGTAGACCATGTTAGTTACTTCTGAGTTTGGCAATTATGAATATAACTGTTACAAACATCATGTAAAAGTTTTTGTGTGAATATGTTTTCTATTCCTTTGGATAAATACCAATGAGTATGATTATTTGATTATATGATAAGATTATGTTTAGTTTCATAAGAAACTTCCAAAGTGGCTGTGCCCTTTTGCATTGCCACCAGTGACGAAATAAGAGTTTCCTTTGCTCCTTATGCTCGCCACATTTGGTGTTATCAGTGTTCCGGATTTTGGCTATGTTAATAGGGGTGTGGTATTATCTTGCTGGTGTCTTAATTGGCATTTCCCCAGTGACTTATGGTACGGAGCATCTTCTTTCCCTGCTTGTTTCCCATCTCCGTATCTTCTTTGGTGAGGTGTTTGTTTAGGTCTTTTGCCCGTTTTTTAATCAGATGGTTCGTTTCCTTATTGTTAGATTTTACGAGTTCTTTGTATATTTAGAATTCCCTGGATAGTATAGTCCATGGGGTCACAGAGTAGGACAGGACCGAGTGACTTTCACTTTCACTTTTTTCACTTGTATGTTTTGGGTAGCAGTCCTCTATCAGATGTGTCTATAGTTTATCTTCTCACCCTCTTGACTGTGCTTCTTCTCAAACAACCAAAGGGAGCACAGTGGCAGAGCTCTCCCGTCTTGGCAGTGACCCTTTCCATTCCTGCCTTCTCTTCCCCAAAGGACTGGAAACGTTCACATATTTTATACGTGTCCATGGTTCCCTTGAGATCCAGAATGTTCTTTATGTGATAGAAAAAGGCATTTATTTGTCTTGTCTTCAGCATTGAATTGGTGGGTTTTTTTTTTTAACTCTTTCCACATTCTCAAATATCACTTTACCTTGTCCGTCTATAAAAGATCTGAAGGGTTAAAGGACTTGATAACTCTTCATTCAACATGTATTTATTGAGTCCATCTTTGCATTGTGTCCTTTTAGGAACAAAGGATGGAAAAAGTAGAGAGATGAAAGATAATACATGGTATAATATGATGTGAGATAATAAAAAAAAATAGCTGACACTCAGTGCTTACTATGCAAGATGCTGGTCTGAATTGCTCTCTATGAATCATTTTATCCTCAGGATAACCAGGGAAATGCAATTATCATCCCCATTTTGCAGTCCATGAAGATAAGACACTCAGAAGTTAAGGAACCGGCAAAGTCACACACAATAATTGAGCCAAGATTTGACATTAAGATGTGTAGTCATATTTCCCATTCACAAGTTGTTTGTATTTTAGTTAAGACATCCCATATACAAATGAGAAATTTAACAGTCCCTTTTAAAGATTTTAATTTTGAGATTTTTTTTTTTTAAGCCTGACACCTCTTGGCAGGGTTCAGTATCGTCTTTTTCTGATCCTATAGCACTTTGTACGTGTCTATTTTATGAATTCAGTTTGCTGAGCGTTTGTGTGTCTGCATGTGTTTGTGTGTACGCCCACGCATCTGTGCTTATTCCCTGCTCCAGAGTGTTTGAAGAGAGGCCTGACCTGTCCTTTCCTCCATTAGAGCCCAGCAGAGTGCTTGATAAACACAGATACATCTTGATTTAGTTGAGTGATTGGTTAAAACTCATCCTGTTCATCTTTTCTTCTTTAGTTTTCATGTAGGTGAACAGAGACCTTTAAAACTCATGTCAGTTTACAACCCCTATCAAATTACTAATGGCATTTTTCACAGAACTAGAACAAAAAATCTTAAAATCTGTATGAAGTCACAAAAGACCCAGAATAGCCAAGGCGATCTTAAGAAAGAAAAATAGAGCTGGAGGAATCAGTCTTTCTGATTTCAGACTATACTACAAAGCTTCAGTCATCAAAACAGTATGGAACTAGCACAAAAATAGAAATATAGATCAATGGAATAGGATGGAAAGCCCAGAAATAAACTCATGCACCTATGGTCAATTAATCTATGACAGAGGAGACAAGACTACACAATATTGGAAAAGCAGTCTCTTCAACAAAGAGTGCCGGAAAAACTGGGACAGCTACATGTAAAAAAATAAAAATTAGGTTATTCTTTAATACCACAGACACAAAAATAAGCTTAAAATGGATTAAAGACCTAAATGTGAGACTAGATGTAAAACTCCTAGAGGAAAACATAGGGAGAACACTCTCAGATGTAAATTGCAGCAATATCTTTTTCAGTTCATCTCCCAGAATAATGGAAATAAACATAAAAATAAACAAATGGGGCCTACTTAAACTGAAGAAGCTTTTGCATACCAAAGGAAATAGTAAACAAAACAAAAGTCAACCCAAAGATTGGGAGAAGATATTTGCCAGTGATGTGACTGGCAGGGATTAGTGTCTAAAATTTACAAACAGTTTTTGTTGCTTACCAGCATCAAAACAAACAACCCAATCAACAAATGAAAAGACCTAAATAGACTTTTCTCTAAAGAAGACATACAGATGGCCAAGAGGCACATGAAAAGATGTTCAACAGCGCTAATTATTAGCAAAATGCAAATCAAAACTGTAATGAGATACCACCTCACACCAGCCGGAATGGCGATCATGACAAAAACCCCAAACGATAAATGCTGGAAAGGGTGTGGAGAGAAGGAAACTCTCCTACACTGTTGTTGGGAACGTAAATTGGCACAGCCGCTATGGAGAATAGATGGAGGTTCTTTTTAAGGAACTAAAAACAGAGCTACCATATAACCCTGCAATCCCACTCCTGGGCTTATATCCAGAGAAAAATATGATCGGAAAGGATACATGCATCCCAGGGTCCTTTGCAGCACTGTTTACAGTATTTACGACATGGAAGCAACCTAAATGTCCATCAACAGAGGCATGAATACAGAAGAGGTGGTAAGTATTTTACTCATCCATTTAAAAGAATGAGGTAATGCCATTTGCAGCAACATGAACGGACCTAGAGATGGTCATACTGAGTGAAGAAAGTCAGAGGAGGAGAAATAGCATGTGACATCCCTTATATGTGGAGTCTGAAAAGAAATGATACAAATGACCTTTCAAACCAGAAAGGACTCACAGACTTAGAGAACGAACTTAACGGCTGTCAGGATGAAGGATGCAGGGAAGGGATATTTAGGGAATTTGGGATCAACATGTGCACACTGCTGTATCTTAAATGGAT
Source organism: Oryx dammah (assembly GCF_014754425.2). Classification (NCBI taxonomy): domain Eukaryota; kingdom Metazoa; phylum Chordata; class Mammalia; order Artiodactyla; family Bovidae; genus Oryx; species Oryx dammah. The sequence goes on from NW_024070206.1 coordinate 12,303,358, forward strand.
AACCAACAAGGACCTACTGAATAGCACATGGAACTTCGCTCAATGTTATGTGGCCGCCTGGTTGGGAGGGGAAGCTGGGGGAGAATGAACACACATATATGCATGGCTGAGTCCCTTTGCTGTTCACATGAAACTATCACAACATTGTTAATCAGCATAAAAATAAAAAGTTTTACAACAAAGCTCATGTCAGGAGGCTGTCATGCTATCAGAATCTGACCACACTGTCTATTCACAGGTATTGTGCTTGTTGCCATTAATCCTTACGATCAGTTGCCAATCTACGGTCAAGATGTCATCTACGCCTACAGTGGCCAGAACATGGGGGATATGGACCCCCACATCTTTGCTGTGGCAGAGGAAGCCTACAAGCAGATGGCCAGGTAAGAATAACCTTAGCCCAGGAGTCCTCCTGGGTCGTCAGGGGGTGGAAAGGGGAGTGTCCACCTTCTTGGGCTGCTTTTTCTCAGTGGTGATTCTGGGTTTGAAGTGTTTTGGAAACCAGATCAACCTCAGGTTCTTTTCTTAACCACATTTCCTCAAGTCTTCATCGTATTCTTATGAACCTGAGCCTAGGCTTGGAGAGCAGTGGCTCCTTAGACTCTGATGAGCAGCGCAGTCAATGCCTTGTGTCTCGTCTCTCCTTGGCTTTCTTCTGGCCGTCTCGCCTCTTCTCCAGGTGTGATGAATCCATTTTATACCATCATCATTCATTTTACAGATCTCACTGAAGCCTCTGTTTTGAAAGAACCAAGACTCTGACAACTTCTTAAAATGCTAGGCATTTGGGGCAGAAATAGAAGCTTCAAATTAGCAGTCATGCGTAGTAGTTTCAGATTTTTCGCCTGAAAGTGGTGTTCTGTTTAGGCACTTAAGCGGATCTCATTTTGCTCTTTTTTTCTAACTCGAAGAGATAGGTATAGGTCTGTTTCATCAGAAAGTAGGCTAGGTGAGCATATTAGTCAGGGTTCGAGTGTGTGTGTGTGTGTGTGTGTATAAAGAGAGAGGTTTTTATTTTAAGAAATTGGCTCATGCAGTTGTTGGGGGTTGGCATGTCCAAAATCTGCAGGATTAGTCTGGCAAATTGGAGATCCAGGGAAAAGATGATACACGAATTTGAGTCTGAAGGCAGTCTACTGGCCGAATTCTCTTTGGTGGGGATGTCAGAGTTTTTTCTCTTATGACCTTCAACTGATTGGATGAGGCCTACCCACATTATGAAGAGTGATCTGCTTTTCTCAGTGTCTACTGATGTAAATGTTAATTTCATCTCAAAAGAAAAAACAAAAACAAAACACCTTTATAGCAATATCCAGACTAGTGTTTGGCCAAATGTCTGGAAACTGTGGCTTAGCCAAGCTGACACAAACTTTACCACCACGCTGTTGTGCTTGAACTGTCAAGGTATAGTATAGGGAAAGATAGTTTTACCAGAGTTTTGGTGGAAATGCATTTTCCAGTTAACAAGAAAATGCTGGATCCTTTCAGCTCAGTTTTTCTTGTCCCCTGTAGAGAACATCTCACAGAGCTAGCAGGAAAAGCAGGCGTGCTTTGTGGGGAGCAGGGCTGTGTAGAGAGGAGCAGGCGAGAATCCCATTTAAGATGGTCTGTGCTGCTGTGGATGTCAGAGTACAATTTTCAGCCCAGTGAAAGTTTCCATGAGGAAAAGCTGTTCTGTAAGCTTCCTTACTAGTTTATAATGTTTTGTTGCTGGCTGTGGAGTTCGGTACATAAAAGATCTGCTTCCTCATAGAAACACAATGACCATATTCAATAGAAGCAGTGATCAGAGAACAGAACAATATAGTAAGTAGAATGATCTACAGCTGTTTCATTTCTGGAGCTAAAATGGTCATGACCTTTGACCCCTCTAATGTCGTAAAAAGACCGCATACTCTCTTCTGGGCGTGAGCAGGAGTCACTTCGAGGCACACTCTGCAGACTGAAGTGTGGCTCAGGGTCATGTCACATGTGGGGAAGAGTGAGGGGTGGTGTGATGCAGCGCGTGGCCCCACTCACGTGTGCGCACAGTGGAGGGGACCTGGGGTCTGGACAGGCTTCGGTGTCTTGGGAGAAGCGCTTATGCCGAGTGCTCATTTCTTTGACGTGAAGAAGACTGGCCTCACTCGTTACAGATCGTTTCCTACGCTTCTAAAGTGGAAGGTGACTGTGGCCTGGTTCTGACAACTCCTACCATGCTACAGGTTCCGCCAGCTCCCTGAGACTTGTCCTCTCGTGGATGTCCTTGATGTTGGTTTTCATCCCATTTTGCTCTCCTAGCTAGTTGCACTTAGATGTATCAGAAGTTGGTTTTTCTTTTTAAATTTTTAATTGGAGGATAATTACATGGTTTCTGCCATACGGCTTTTCTTTATCAGACTTCTTGAGGCTCCCCTACAGCTTTGAGAACCCTCTGGCCTCCAGCTTATAGATCCTCTTGACTGAATGCCTCCATTCTTCCTTTCTGCGCTGAAGCTGTCCACACGGTTATTCTATTCTCAGGTTCTTTCACTTGTTTGGGCCCTTGTTCATGCCCATTAGTGGGAAGGGACAAGGGTGGGCATCCAGGGTGGTGGTGATACGATCTTGCTGAGGGGAGTGCATTTGATGATTAAGGGGTTTGGATGTTAAAGTTGGACAAAAAATTGCTTCATTAAGGGTTTTCTTTAAGGTCTTAAGGTTTATAATCGTTCTACCCACCGAGTCCCAGGGTGTAGAAAATAATGCTGCTGAAATTCTTGTGCAATTTTTGCTCATGAACGTGCATGAGAAGTATAAGGCCAGCACACGTGGCTCAGGGGAGAGAGCTATTTTTGAATAAGTTCCGTTGTCAGCAGCTCAGGGTTTCTGCTATTGATTTGAGGGGCATATTAGAAGCCCCAGCAGAATCTTTGCAGGGAAAGAGGGAGACTCACTGGTCTGATGCAGGGATGGTTTTTGCTGTATTTTTGTTCTGGGCCTTCACTGTCAACTTTGAATACTAAAAACACTTGTTTTACAATTTGTCTGCCAACTGTGTGGTGTGCTTCCTGACTCATCAGTAAGTTGCTGAAGTGATTGTTATGTGGATCAAGTCACCGTGGTCTAACACAGTGTGCTTTGAATCTGAGCCTCCACAACAGCTGGGTGATTAAGGGTACAAGAAGCTAACATTAACGACTCCCAGCCCGCGGTGATGGTGACTCAGTTGGCCTTGGACTCAGCAATTCTTTCTCATGATTCACTGTGGACTGGATTTTCTTTCTTGACGTGGTTCACTCTGGGTCTCTCCAACTCGCGATGCTTTGAGCGTATGAGGGAAGTCTGTCAAAGCTCGAAGGGATAAATCCAGACCTTCATCCCCATCCCGAGAGTTCCTGCAGAGTCTTGTGCTGAAAAGGATGAGGAGACACAATAATAAGATGATTGGTTCACCATCCCTGTCCTTGTTGACCTCAGACTAGGCTTGGGAGTACAAGGATACTCCCAGTGAATAAAAAGGCGGAAGTAGCATGAAACATCAAACTCGTGAATTCTGCCTTCTATGTAAGAACCTATAGTTCCCCGTGAGAAATGGACTGACCATTGCTTTATTTCTGCTCCTCCCTTGTTCATGACCCAAAATGCCCTTTCTCTTACTTTTCAGTTCAGTTCAGTTCAGTTGCTCAGTCGTGTCCGACTCTTTGCGACCCCATGAATCGCAGCACGCCAGGCCTCCCTGTCCATCACCAACTCCCGGAGTTCACTCAGACTCATGTCCATCGAGTCAGTGATGCCATCCAGCCATCTCATCCTCTGTCGTCCCCTTCTCCTCCTGCCCCCAATCCCTCCCAGCATCAGAGTCTCTTACTTTTACCTCCCCTGATGCTAGCCTCAGCTCTTGGATTAAATAATATCAGCAAACATTTGTAAAGTATCAGTGACTTGACAGGCTCCTTCCTAAATGGAAACTAAGAAATGTGAGACCTCTCCCACTTCTTGAGGTGCCCACAGTCTTTTTGGAGAGAGAGGACACGGTAGACCAAAAAGCCTGTAACTGCAGGAAGTGTAAACCAAAGTCATGCTCAGGGTCATTTGAATTGAGTTTGGGGATGATTGTCACATCTGGTGCAAGAAACTGTAGCCTTGAAGCTGGATCTTGATGAGTTGGTCGGATATGTAGGGTGAGATGCAGACCTCTAGGTGGGTGGAATAGAGTGATCGTTCCCCCAACAGTGTGGCATCAAAAAGCACAAAACTATAAAACTAGAGCACATAGTCACAAAGCCATAGCCACATGTGCTTCACACCGCTTAGGATGTTTATAGTCGAAGACTTCTCAGGTGTTGGCAAGGATGTGGAGACGTTAGAATCCTGATACACTGCTAGTGGGAATGTAAGATGGTGCAGCTGCTTTGCAGAATAGGCTGGCAGTTCTTCACCAGTTTGACAGTGTTATCACATGACTCAGCCATTCTGTTCTTAGATATGAAAACACATTCTAAGAGAAATGAAAACATATTCACACAGAAACTTACCCAGAGACATTCATATTTAATAGAATGTTCCTATAGAATTGTTCACAGTAGCTGAAAGGTAGAAGGAAAAAAACCTAAAAAATCCATCAACCAACCAATCGGTAAATAAACTATGGTTATATCCATACAGTGGAATATGGCGCATAGAAAGGAACAAGATATGGTACTCGGTGCCACAGGAATGAACCTTGAAAACGTGCTCAGTGAAAGAAGCCAGACATGAAAGAACAGAGTGTGTGAGTCCACTTACATGAAGCGTCCAGAATGGACAAATATATAGAGAGAGGTGGCTTAGTGGTTGCCCAGAGCTGGAGGTTTGAGGGGGAATGGGAAGTGATTGCTGATCAGTATTTTTTTTTGGTTTTGTTTTTAGTGGTGGTGGGGGCTGGTGATGAAAATTTTCTGTGATTGATTGCGCGGATGGATGCACAGCTCCGCAAATGCGCTGAAACCCATTGAATTGTGTACTTTAAATGGGTGAATGTGTGTTCTGTGAATTATATCTCAAAAAAGCTATTATTCACAAAAGGCATGGTCAGGGGACAGTGCCCAGGAAAGCTTAGCCTATGTGATAAGTGAGTCTGGGGTTGGTGTGGACTATACAGTTAGAGGCAGGGTGACCGGACTGGGGAGGAACCTGAAAGCTGGGGTGAACTTTGGCAGAAAAGTGTGTTCTGCTAACAGAGGGTACAGAGATGGTCAGTTGAGTTTAGGAAACCCTGGATTAATCAAGTGAAACATTTGCCTTCAAGGCAGGGGCTTTCAGAGCAGCTATGTTGATGTGCTTTCTGAGTCTCCAAGATGGAGATGCTTTATGCTAGGTTTGCAAATCATATTTAGACACAAAACTGTTTTCAAAGATTATCTCAAGGACTCTTTGGGAAATGCTGGCTTCAAGCAATGGAGACATTCTAGAGCTTGTTAGATAAAGAGATAATATGACACCAGGGATATTCAAAGAGCGATGTTTCTCTTATGGGCCCTATTTCAAAATCTCTTCCTTCTCTCCCTGTTCTGATACCATTTCCAAGGATGAGAACCCCTTCTTGTGAGGAGCTTAGATTCTTGCAGAAATGCCTTGCCTATTTAAATGACCTCTGTGTAATGAACGGCAGTAGATGGTGAAGCAGGAATTCAGACCCAGTCTGTGTGCCCTGAAGCCCTTTGTACCAGTGGAGAAGCAGTACTCCCTCCATCAGCAGGGCCTGCGACTGGCCCCAGGTAGTCTTCCCAGAGCAGAGCAGGCTGTGGTCCTCGGGGCCATGAGGGCTGAGGGACAGACCTTTTCCCTCGCGGTTTCGAGCGAGATGAGAGTCTCGGTGTATTTTATAGCTCTGCTAGTGGGGCCAGGCCCTCTTACTCTGCTGCCCAGGTCTGATCCTTTTCTTGAGGTTTTGTGTTCTTTTCTGAAAGAAACTAGGGACAGTGGGAAGCAAATTCATTTGCTCATAGAGCTCACATGGGTCCATCTGGTTCTGCTATGCTGCAGGCTATGCCTAATAGTGGAAGATGGAATGGGATGCTCCTGGGGTCCTGGAAGGGGACATGCCACCCGGTACACCTGGGGCAGCCAATGGACAACCCCTCACCCCACCATGGGAGCGCTCCCAGAGAAGTCCTGACTGTGGAAATGTGCTGCAGAAGGGAGAGGACGCTGTGCATTTTCCATCTTCTGAGGTCCAAAAAAAAAACAATAGAACTGATGGCTTAATCTTCCTGATCATTAAGGTGGAATGCTCTGGGACACCCAAGAATGGACTCAGGACACTTCAGGATCTCTTTTGGGCTGCAGACTTTGTGGAATTTGGATCTTTGGGGGAATAATTTTTAAAAGGAACTGCACACAGGTGACCTAAATTCACACTTTGCTTTGAGATCCAGTTTGAAGTAGGATGATGTCAGTTTCTTCCTTCCTTTTTGATATAAGGGGGTTTATTATTCTGGGCTGTATAGTTTGGAGAAGTTTGGGATGTCGAGTACTTCCTGATCAAGCTTCTTGTTTTCAGTGATGAGAGCCAGGTTTCGTTTCTCTGTAAGGTGTTTGCTGTACAGGAGTGTCCGGGGTCTGTCCCCGGTGACGTGTCTCCCACCCGCTGTGTGTCCACACACAGACCGTTTGGGCCTGAAGTTCTCAGCATCTTCACTCTTTAAGGAGAACAGTGGCCCCGCTGCAGAGAGAGACTTGGACCTGCGAGAGGTCATGAGGAATCTTTAAAGTCGTTGAACACTATAAAAATTGGGGGTGTGGCAGTCTGGATGAGAGAGGAGTTTGGGGGAAAATGGATACACGTATACGTATGGCTGAGCCCCTTTGCCGTCCCACCCGCAACCTTCATGGCATTGTTAATCAGCTATGCCCCAGTACGAAATAAAATGTTAAAAATACGAGGGTGCTGATATTAAAGCTGACAGACAACTTCCTCGGCTGCTGGTAAATACAGCGAGCGACGGTATTGCTGGGGAGGTCAGCAGTTAGGGAACAATGACTAGCTGGATTTTTACAGTAAAGTCTTGAAATCATGATTTCATTCAGCCCTGACTTTTGGGTGCAGTTTTGCTTTCCTTCCCATTCATTATTATTTCAAGTCAGGACTCGTCAGGATTGGGTTGCTTTAGGACAAGGTATAGGAGATGTTCAAGATGACTGAACATAGGAGTGACTTCCATGCTCCTGTCTGGTACTATTGCTGATTTCTAGAACTTGCCCTGCCTGAGTCGTTCCCTCTATTGAGATTCTTCCCGGAGTGCTGTCTGCCCTGGGCTCTTCCCCTGTACCTGCTCTTCCCTACTCCCTCATCTCCTCTCCTTGCCTCCCGCCCCACCACGCCTGGACGCATTCCCGTCCCTCTCCATGGTCCCCAGCACTAAGGTCCATAGCATTATTTCGATCCTTTATAATCTCTTAGATTGTATAGTTTCCTTATATTCCTGCCTATCCCGTTTAAAATTCTAGTTATGTATTTTAGACTTAAATATAGGGGAAAGTTCAGTGTGCAGTGCATATGGCTAATTATAACATCCATATGTTAAAAGCAATGGATAGTGAATGTATACTGTCATCTCCTTTTAAAATTGGGAATTGCAGGAAGACTGGAACTGGGAACTTCCCTGGTGGTCCTGCGGTCGGGACCTCGCCTTCCCATGCAGGGTGTGCAGGTTCAATCCCTGGTCGGGGCATAAGGGCCCACCTGCCTCCTGTCAAAAAACCAAAACATAAAACAGAAGCAGTATGGTAACAGATTTAATAAAAACTAAAAATGGCCCACATCCAAAAAAGATTTTTTTAAAGAATAGGACAGGACCATTCCTTTGTCTAACTTCCGTGACACTGCAGGGGTCATGAATATTACTAATAGTTAAGTCTCAAATAAAAACTCTGAGAGCTGAAAGGTAAGTTACTAGTAGTCACTTTTTATCTTACCTGGGGAATACGGCACGGTAGAAGGAGAGGGTCTGCAGTCATCTGGCTGTTGTTCAGTTGCCCGGTTGTGTCCGACTCTTTGTGACCTCATGGACTGCAGCACCCTAGGCCTCCCTCACCATCTCCCGGAGTTTGCGCAAGTTCGTGTCCATTGCATCGCTGATGCCATCTAGCCGTCTCATCTTCTGATGCCATCTAGCTGCCCTCTTCTTCTGCCTTCAATCTTTCCCAGCACCAGGTAGGAATCGGCTAAGACACAGGGATACGGGAGACCACATCCCAGCAACTAGTCCTTTGGGTGCTGCTTGACCACTCCCAGTCCAGGTGGCTCTGTCTCTCAAGAAATGTGTTCCATTTCTAACAGTTTCCACTGTCGGAATTGAGCCATCACACCGTACTCTGCTGCTCTCTGATTGCCTTCGCCCGGGGGGTCTGAGGGCTTCCCTGGTGGCTCAGATGGTAGAATCTGCTTGCAGTATGGGAGACCTGGGTTCGATCCCTGAGTTTGGAACATACCCTGGAGAAGGGAATAGCAACACACTCCGGTATTCTTGCCTGGAGAATCCCATGGACAGAGGAGCCTGGTGGGCTACATACAGTCCATGGAGTTGCAAAGAGTCGGACAGAGGGGTCTGACCTCTGCCCCGTGTGGCTGTACAGGATAGCCAGCATTTTCCTACCCTTGGCAGCCCCTCCCCCACTCTGGCTGAGCATCCTGGCTCCCACGGCCCTTCCTTCTGAGCATGGCCTTTAGCCCCTCTCCTGCTGTGGGTCACCGTGGACACCTTCAGTCTTTCTGTCTGATATCTGTGGTCTCTGAACATGATCTGCTAGGTGAGCAGTCTTCCTCGAATGGAATTCCTGTTACAGAGCCTACAATTGCACCAAGTTGGCAGGCATTTCATGTCGCAGATTTTTACTAAGTTTGCAAGCTGTTAAATTCCTATTTCTTCCCCCCCACCCCCGTCCACAGATGCACAAGAATTATTTTATTACCGCTGTAATGATTTAATTGTCTGGCAATAAGCTACGCCTATTGAAAGTAAAGTCACACATTAAATTACATGTACACTTATACCAATTTTGATATATGCGTACATCCACGGAACCATCACCATGACCCAGATAATGAACATTTCCTTAACTTCCAAAAGTCTCCTTGGAAAAGGAAAACTTTTTCCACCGGTGCACTGCTGGCAATCAGTAGTCACTAATCTACTTTCTGTCACTATAAACAGAAACTTCCTTTAAGATTTGTCGCTCTCATTCTGTACTTGCACAATTGATTTTTTATGTGCTGAGCAGGATTCATAGTTACCTGTATTAAATTTGACCTTTTGTGCCCGTGCTCCGTTATTCCAGGGTATCTCTTTGACTCCTGATTTTCGCATCTGATATATTAGGCCTCCCTGGCTTGGCGCACGTGCAAATTTAACAAATCTTTTGTTTCTGTCCTTATCTGTTGATGAGGAGGTATTAATCTGGCTGGATTCCTATAACTTGCTGGGAGAAGTCCTTTTACTAAGAACTGATCATTTGTGCTATTAAACCTAAAAATTAAGCCCTTACCTATATTTTAAATTGGGTTAAAAGCTGTGCCCACTGGATTGGTCAGATGTGATTTTTCTGGGTGAGGGGGGCTCATGAATGAGGAGGTGGGCAAAGGAGCCCCTAGTGAGCACCCCCAGCCTCACCGCTTCCTGCCCGTGTTTCACCTGGTCGTGCTCTATCATCTGAGGCGCCCCCTCCATTTGCTCAGCTGCCCCAGGAGGACGCGTGTGTGTCCTTCTGTCCTCAGGTTTTGTAAGAAGTAGCCAGCGCTCCTCACAAGTGAGCCTGAGCCATGACTGAGCGCCGGGCGGGGCCCAGCGGACGCCCCTGCGCCCACCCCCGGGTCCTGCTTATGACACAGCCTGGTCCCGCTGTCAGAGTCACGCTCGTCCCCGCACACCAGCTGCTTTCGGAACTCACAGTGGTGCTGACATGTAAATAAGATTTCGTTTTACAGGGTGTCTGAAATAATTTTCAGTTGAAGAAGCTAGTAAAATGTGAAGCCTAGCAGGATGAAATGGCATTTCTATTTACATTGTGATAATGTCTTTCACGCCATGGTAGCCACTCTTTCTCTTTTAGCTGCATAGTTTTATGTTTATATCCTGAAAGACAGAGTGTCTATGGATGTCACCTGCTAATGTGTACATGTTTAGTAGGAAAGGAACATGCCAAGAAGCGAGGCGGCTCAGCTTCCAGGGACAGGACCGTCTAGGTTCTCAGAACGCAGGAGCTGTGGGACCTTGGCAAGCCACTTAATCTCACTTTGCACCAGTGCCCGCATCTTTAAAACAGGGATGCATTTTGTGGCAAAATCATCAGGTTGCCAGATTTAAATGAATTGATAAGTGAAGAGTACTTAGAATGATTTCTGGAACAGAGTGAGTGCTCAATAAGTGTTTGATCCAGTGATGGTGGTAGTGATAGCCTGATGATAATACTGATAAGTCGACAGTAAGTAATGTCATTATCATTTCATAGCATCCAAAGGAAGAAGTGCTGGGAGGAGACATCAGTGCTGAGCAGGATTCCCTTTATATGTCACCCTAAGAGGACAGGTGGTCCTTCAGGGCCAAGGGAATAGCAGAAGGCTGGCCATTTTGTGCGATTAATAATGTTCTTTTGGCCTTTTTATAGGCTTATGTGTGAAATTAGAATTACGGAAGTTTAATAGGTGGTTGCCAATCTGTCTAGAGGAAATACAGCATCAATTGCACAATGTCTAAAGCTGTCTTTTGTCATATGCAGGAAGCCAACAGCTTTGAGTTTTGAACTTAGAGTGAAGTTAAACTGTTACTGACTCAGCCACCCCTAGAATAGTGTTAGAATGTGGACACCACTGCCCTTCGGTGATGGCGTCTGTAAGCTTGTGTGTATGTGCACTAAGTCCCTTGAGTTGTGTCCAACTCTTTGCAACCCCATGGTCTATACTCCGCCAGGCTCCTCTGTCCATGGGATTCTCCAGGCAAGAATACTATCAGTCAGTCAGTTCAGTTGCTCAGTCGTGTCCGATTCTTTGTGACCCCATGAATCACAGCACGCCAGGCCTCCCTGTCCATCACCATCTCCCAGAGTTCACTCAAACTCACGTCCATCGAGTCCGTGATGCCATCCGGCCATCTCATCCTCTGTCGTCCCCTTCTCCTGCCCCCAATCCCTCCCAGCATCAGTGTCTTTTCCAATGAGTCAACTCTTCGCATGAGGTGGCCAAAGTATTGGAGTTTCAGCTTTAGTATCAGTCCTTCCAAAGAACACCGAGGACTGATCTCCTTTAGAATGGACTGGTTGGATCTCCTTGCAGTCCAAGGGACTTTCAAGAGTCTTCTCCAACACCACAGTTCAAAAGCATCAATTCCTCGGTGCTCAGCTTTCTTCACAGTCCAACTCTCACATCCATACATGATCACTGGAAAAACCATAGCCTTGACTAGACGGACCTTTGTTGGCAAAGTAATGTCCCTGCTTTTTAATATGCTAACTAGGTTGGTCATAACTTTCCTTCCAAGGAGTAAGCATCTTTTAATTTCATGGTTGCAATCACCATCTGCAGTGATACTGGAGCCCCCCAAAAATAAAGTCTGACACTGTTTCCCCATCTATTTCCCATGAAGTGATGGGACCATATGCCATGATCTTCATTTTCTGAATGTTGAGCTTTAAGCCAACTTTCTCACTCTCCTCTCTCACTTTCATCAGGAGGCTTTTTCGTTCCTGTTCACTTTCTGCCATAAGGGTGGTGTCATCTGCATATCTGAGGTTATTGATATTTCTCCCGGCAATCTTGATTCCAGCTTGTGCTTCTTCCAGCCCTGGGTTGCTGTTTCCTCCTCCAGGGGGTCTTCCCAAGCCAGGGATCAAACCTGGGTCTTCTGCATTGCGAGTGGGTTCTGTACCGCTGAGCCACCTGGGAAGCCCCATCTGTAAGCTTAAGCAAAAGGAAAGTAATAATGTGGCACTGCAGGAATGGAGCAATTATTCAGTTGTTTTATAGGCATTTGCTTGAGAGACAGCCTGCCCACCATCAGTATTAAGCACGTGCCGAAGTCTGGAAAGCAGCTTTTCACAAGCGCGTGGAAGTGAGACCCAGTCTGTCCTGGGCCCTGTGGTGGTGCATTGGTTGTTAGAGCATCAGTCTTCAGACAGCTGGGCACGTTGAGTTTTGGAAGATTCACTGGAGGGTGGGAACAAAATTTTAGAACTTTATTTTTTTCACAGTCTTTTAAGATTTAAAATCCTGTTGGTGCATCTCTTATGTGCACAGTGTATTAATACAGTAGCTTAGAAATTAATTTATAAATTCATATTTCTGGGGGAGCTGGCTCACAGTTTTCCTTATAGATAGGGAAAAAGAGAAAACTGGTTTAGTGGCCAAGGCAGTGTTTAAAGCCATACACAGAGGCAGTGGTCTTTGTGGACTAGTTCATGGTCCACAGAGGACATCTGGCCCCTGGCCCCCTGCTGTGGTTCTTCTTGGAGTGCTACAGTGGGGAGAAGGTGAGAGAAGGTGGCTGGCTCAGTGCAAGCCTTCCCTGTCATGGGGCATAAAGCATGGTCTCTATTCCTATCAATGTCACATTTGTACACTGGGTTAAAGAGCATTGCTCTCTTGAAAACATATTTATGACCATTTGTAAAATTAGATAGCCAGTGGAAATTTGCTGTATGAGGCAGGGAGCTCAAATCTGGTGCTCTGTGACAACCTGTGCTGTGCTTATGTGTGTCTGCCTCTTTGTGACTCGATGGGCTGTAGCCCACCAGGCTCCTCTGTCCATGGGGATTCTCCAGGCAAGAAAACCCAGGAGTGGGTTGCCTTGCCCTCCCCCAGGGGATCTTCCCAGCCTAGGGATCGAACCCATGTGCCCTGCACTGCAGGTGGATGCTTTACCATCTGAGCCACAGGGAAGCCCCTGTGACTATCCAGAGGGTGAAATGGGGAGGGAGGTGGGAGGGAGGGTCAAGAGGGAGAGGACATACCTATGCCTGTGACTGATGCATGTTGATGTGTGGCAGAAGCCAATGCAATGTTGTAAAGTAATGATCTTCCAATTAAAAATCAGTAAGTTTAAATTTTAAAAAAGAGCACTGCTCTCTTAGTAGCTCTCTGATTACATTAGAACACAGGTTCTAGTGTAACAACAGACAGTGTTTTGTCTCGAAAAAGAAGAAAGCCTTGGGGAGGTCCTTTATAAAGGAGATGAGTTGTTAGAATTGAATCCTAGCACCATCCTTGCCCATGGAAGGAATATGCAGAGGCTCCCTCAGGGACTTCATTTCAGAGTCACAGAGGAAATCTACCCACCCCCCGCCCCAACATACACACACCTGCTTTACTGTATCAGAAGTTCATGGGTGAAACCAAATTATCTTTTTAAACTCAACAACTGATTCAGAAACTCTCATCTTTGGACACCTGTTTGGGGAACTTTTAAAATAGATGAGTCTCTCTGATCTGGGGGATCCAGAACTGGTGCCCACAAAAAGAACCCATGTCACTGGTGTTAAGAGTCTCCTCAGTCTTTAAGCTCTGCTTGGTTGCTTTTAGCATCTCAATAGGAATTAAGGATCTGAGAGTAGACTTTGATCAAGGGAAGAAGTTATGGAATTTGAAAGCCTGTTAGAACTGGGGAGAGAAATCTTTGGATCCTCCAAATTTAGCAGATGCCTAGCTTCTGCAGTGACTCTCAACCCTGCCTGCACAGGAGAATTACCTGGAAGGTTCTAAACTACCCGTGGCCAGGCCTCACCCCCAGAGGTCAGGTTAATCTTGTGGTGCTCAGGTTGATATAAACATTCCCAGATGCTATCTTAGTGAAGCTGGGTTAAGAACTTTGTTGAAACCACCTGTGAAATGTAGGTGCCCCACCTCGTCTTTGTCACCAGCAGAGTTTTAGGGCGTGAGGGGATGTTTTTGTGCCCGGGGAACATTTTAGAAAGTGCGCAGGCATGCAGCATGTCCAAGAGAAAGCCCTGTGTTAGTATCCTTTAGAATCAGTGGACAGATTTAAAAGCAAATGCTTTTTGAGTCTGCCTGGCTCCTGCCCCCATCATAGATCAATGATTTTGGAAGCCAGAGGAGGGGCACCTACAGCCAAAACATGTTGGCAATTAATTCAGTCCTCTGTATTCCCAGAACTAGAGAACAAAATGCCTCATGATTGATGACCTGCTTTAAAGAGATATCCCTTTTGGTTGAAAAGGGAGTTAACCTTCTTCTGAAGAGCAAGTACCAAGAGTATTTAGAAGTATGGGGTGTCTTTTTAGAAAATGCCTTGGACCTAGTAGCAGAGCGATGAAGAGCCAGGGGGATATCCTAGTATCCAGCACTTGCTAATTAGTTATCCTTAGAGGCTAACAGTACTTTACCCCAACCCTGTGCTTACGGAGAGGTTACTGGGGACATCTTAATAAATGCAGGTGTGTGGACTATGTGGTATCTAGCTGCATTTAGCTTAAACGTGTAGTACCAGCCTTCAGTTAAGATATCGGGGATCAATAAACACTCACTCCAGTTGGTTCTGCTTTCCCACTGGGTCGTTGGGCTCCTAGAGTTTTATTCCATTTGTCATTGCACATATTGATCCATCATAATTGCCTGATGTGTAGGAACTCTAGCTCAGCAACCCAAGGCAGAGATTTTTCTTCCCAGTTGTATGAGGTTGTCATTTCTACAGTGCTATTCACTTTACTTGCTTGTATTTGTAGATCCTCTTATATTGCAGAGTATATGTTCATGAAACGCACAGAATTTTTAAGAGTTATGCACTTGGAGTTGGAAAGCTTTTGAGGTCATATTATCTAGGACAGGGGTTCTTTTTCAGCATCATCAGTATTGTGGTACTTAGTCTTTCTGGAAAGTTCTAGACCCCCTCATTCCACTGTTTGAAACTTAGGGGTGAGCAGATATCTTACTGTCGCTTACTCCCACCCTGGACAGGTCCTGCCTCTTTTCTGGGGTAGCCAGCAGAGCAGATTGGTCTGGGAATGTACCTTTAGTCTTTTCTTTACTAAGCAAGACTCTTTCTGGTCTGGTTAGCATTCCTCACGTTCAGAATCCTGTTTGATTTCCTTTGAATACATTCCAGTCTTTCAGTATACCTCATGAAATGTGGCATCTGTAATTAAGCTAAGAGTGCAGATCTAGCCTGACTGGAGAAGGTGGTGGTGGCTGTCTCCTACTATCCTGGGACATAAATACTTAGGTGCTGCATTAATGGAAGTTTACTAATAGTTTCTTGCTATGGTGATTGATGATGAGTCAACCAAAATCGTCCAGTGCTTCCCATCCACACCGTGGTTCTGGATGATGATCACACTTCGGTACCAACCACTGTGAGGTCTGTTGTGGACCTGCCGTGGTTGTAGACCCTGTCCAGATCACATTGCTAAGTGGCACTGTCCATTTAAGCATAGAGGTTACCAGAAGCCTCTCCCGGTTCCCCTCACTTCACAACCCGAGTTCTCTTTGTCTATGACTTAACAGTGAAACCAACGTTCACTTTCCCCTAAGCCTGGCTCTTGATTTCAAGAGTAGAAATTTAACGAACTTTTAATTAATTTCTCACAATAGCAGGCAGAATTCCAAGACAATTACCATGCTAGGTACTCAAAAATCATGTTCTGACAGTCAGAAGGTGAACTTTGGCACTTTCCCTTTGTATTTAGTACATGTTAGTGGAGCAGTCGTGTCCAACTCTTTGTGACCCCATGATTGTAGCCTGCCAAGGTCCTCTGTCCATGGAATTCTTCAGGCAGGCATACTGGAGTGGGTTGTCATTCCCTTCTCCAGGGGATCCTTCCAACAGGGATTGAACCCAGGTCTCCTGCATGGCAGGTGGGTTCTTTACTGTCTGAGCCACCAGGAAACCCTTTGTCTTTGCCTTCCTGTTATAACAATCCTAATCATTTGGATACAAATGAATGCCTTGATTTGAGGCAGGAGAATGCTATGTAAAGGAAATGTAAAAGAGGAAAGTACATTAGTGTGTCTCAAAACTCTTTCCCTACTTGGTTGATGTGCATGATAACATAGAATGTTCCTTAAGATCATAAATGAGGTATGAGCAGTACTTTATTGTTATTGCAGCACTAACTCAGTTTTATAGGTTTGTCAGTGTAACCACAGAAGTCACGCATCTTGCCTAAGGCACCTAGCTGGCAGTTAGCAGGGATGATGGGACCCTGGGCCCCCTAATTCCCAACCCCATGCTCTTGGCCACTCTGGTCTCCTGCCTCCCTGGAAAAGATGTTTCCTGGGTTTCTGGCTTGGGAAACTGGGTAGATAGAAGTTATACTTGCTGAGACCAGAAAGATATAGCGTATAGGAGGCACTCTTTATTTGGGAGTTGTGTCATTCATGATCCCCCACCCCTGATATCCAAATAAAGCTATCTAGTGGTTGAGTCTATGACAGAATTGAGAGAGGTCTTGGCCTATAGGTAGGGCTTAAAGCCTTGGGAATGGATGATGTCATCCTGGGAGAGACTGTTGAGACAAGTTCCCAAAATCTAACCCCAAGGAGACTGGGCATTTGGAGATCTGGTGGAGGAAGAAGAACCTAAAGGAGGTGATGATCACCCCTTAAAGGTGATGGGGTCTATGCCTTCTTCTTAGGAGCAGTTGGAAATGTAGGCACAAATGGATTGAGGGTGTGGAGTACTCTGCTGATTGGGCAGTGCACTGATGGTGTTACTGCCTTGACTGGATGTGCCTTAGGAACCAGGAGCAGCCTGCAATGGGCCTGGCAGTCCTGTGCAGCCAAGAAGTGCCTCCCATCCTGCCTTCCATTGCTCTGCCCCAAAATGCTCAACATGATCTTTCGCATCCTTTGTACCACGCACGTTTATACTGCCCTTAGTTCTCAGGTGTCTTTTGTCTCCCTTACTTCATGGCTCCCCACTGAAACTCAAGGAGCGTGGAAAGGTAGGCTGTTGAGACCTGAGGCTCTGAGGGGCTTGACCAAAGTCCCCAGGCTTGTGAGAGGCAGAACTGGTGCTGGAATTCCTTCTGCTGCTGCTGCTGCTCCAGGGCTCCCGCTGTTTTGTCCCCTTCTGTGTGTCTGTATGGCTGAATCTGGAGAACCTGGGTTTGTAGCAGAATTCCCGCAGCGAGGCTGGGCCTGCACTAATGAATCTGCTCCATCTGATGGGAAGTTTTCATGGCTGCTGTGTGCCGGTGTCTGCTGGGAGGCTGTGTGAGCTGCCCTGTTGGACGCCTGACTCTTCTCTGTGGATGATCACAGAGCAGAAGAGAATTCATCCTTGGTGGATGCCCATATATGTACTCTAGAGTGCAGAGCCCGCAGTGGGTCTCAAGCAAATACTGTCTTTGCTTTTCCCCTGTTCTTATCACTTCTCTGCACATTTGATGTACCCCATCTCTGTGTATGTGGACAACTTCTGGGTGAACCTAAAGAATGCTCTGGGTACCAAAGTGTCTGCCCTGGAGATGTCCGCAGCCCTTTAAATTCTCAGAGTAGATGAGTAACTATTTAATATTAACTAGATGGCTGACCAAAGATTCTCCTGCATAAAAATATCTGTCTCCTTGGCATATCATTTTATTTAAAGTGTTACCCTATTTCTCAGCTATGACTCAAAAAACTATTAAAATACATGTGTTATCTGAAAGAGAAAATGTCCTTTCTGTATGTCACAACTTTCAAATGCAACTCGAGTCTAATGCCTTCCATTTCTACCACCACGGCTGAGTTTAGGGTCTCACCTTCCATTTGGGTTACTGCTGCAGCCTCTGAAGGGGCCTCAGTCTTGCCTGTGTTTCTTTGTTTGCCTCCTAAGTCCACCCCCTATGCTACAGGGGAGGAAGAAGTGTTTGCACATGTTTTTTTCATGTTAATGGTTTCAGAATGTTAAAGTGCTGATGGGAAGGAACTAGCTGGGGGGAGAGGTTGACAGTTGGGAGGGGTGGGGGAGACAGAGAAAGGGGATAACTGGTAGTGGGATCCCAGACACTACCAGCCTTGGTGGGATCCAGGGCCAAGACACTGAAATTAGCTCTGAAAAGGTGGTGGTGGTGGTGGTTCAGTCGCTTAATCATGTCCAACTCTGCAACCTCATGGACTGCAGCATGCCAGGCTCCCCTGCCCTTCATGTCTCCCAGAGTTTACTCAAACTCACGTCCATTGAGTCGATGAAGCCATCCAGCCATCTTGTCCTCTTTCACCCCCTTCTCCCCCTGCCCTCAGTCTCTCCTGGCATCAGGGTCTTTTCCAGTGAGTTGGCTCTTTGCATCAGGTGGCCAAAGTATTAGAGCTTCAGCTAGTATCAGCATCAGTCCTTCCAATGAATATTGGAAGACATGGGGGTGGGATCCAGAGCCAAGATGCCGACATTTACCTCCAAGAAAGTAGGATTCTCCAGTTGCTGGAGAAAAAGCAGAGAAAAGCTGGGTGCTGATGCTGCAGGAAGATTGATAGACATGGTGTCAGGAAGTTGGACTGTTCCAGGCTTTTTCCTCTCAATTCCTGTTATCTTAGCACATGGTAGGTACTGACATGTTGGACGAATCACATGTGGACTTTAATGTCTCTCATAATGGAGATGTGCCCAGGGAATCCCCAGATAGAAATAAGTCACATGTACTCGGGGAAAAGAAAGCTTGAACCTGAACCTGCTGTGTGTGCTGTGAACTTACTGATGCACAGTCGGGTGAGCAGCCAGATGCGGTGCCTGAACCTCTGGAGGGACAGATGCTAAGGCGGCGGCGATGGCACTGCAGCATTTCCAGGGAGCCTGCGGCAGGTGCCTTTGGTGAGCAGGAATGTGGTGTTGGAGGCGCGGTGGATCTGGCACCTCTGCTTGGTCAGTGGCCATAGTCTCTCCCCCAGGTCCCCTTGCACTTGTCACAGGTGGGATAGAGAGAGAATCAGATTTTGACAACTGCAAGCATGCTTAGATATTTTTCTGTCTAACCTGTTTATTTTACAGAAGATGAAATGGAGTGTCAAGGAGGAGAGGAGACTGGCTAGGCCCTGTCCTGAATTTGTGCTGGGGCCCCAGGGTACTGGACCCCAAGGCCAGTGCTCCTTTTAGCCTTCAGTGGAAGGGCTAGCTCCCCCGGCCATAGTCAGACCCACAGATATTCCTGTGTGTGTGTGTGTTGATACGAACCTAGAATGACCTCACGCCCCATGCTTCTCATGCTTGACCAAGATGATCATCAGATTTGACCCTTCATGATGAATGTGAGACTTTTCTCAAACACATGGCCTCAAAGAAATAAGTTTTAAACTATACACGGACTGAAAAACCTAAGAAATTAAAACATTAACATCTTTTATTTTTAAGACTTTTTAAGAACAAGATTGAAAGGAAGGTACAGAGGTTTACCATATAGCCTCTGCCCCCATACATGTATTCAGTTCAGTTCAGTCTCTCAGTCATGTCCGACTCTTTGCAACCCCATGAATTGCAGCACACCAGGCCTCCCTGTCCATCACCAACTCCCGGACTTCACTCAAACTCATGTGCATCAAGTCAGCGATGCCATCCAGCCATCTCACCTTCTGTCATCCCCTTCTCCTCCTGCCCCCAATCCCTCCCAGCATCAGAGTCTTTTCCAATGAGTCAGCTCTTTTCATGAGGTGGCCAAAGTACTGGAGTTTCAGCTTTAGCGTCATTCCTTTCAAAGAACACCCAGGACTGATCTCCTTTAGAATGGACTGGTTGGATCTGCTTGCAGTCCAAGGGACTCTCAAGAGTTCTCCAACACTACAGTTCAAAAGCATCAATTCTTCGGCGCTCAGCCTTCTTCATAGTCCAACTCTCACATCCATACATGACCACTGGAAAAACCATAGCCTTTTACTGGGAAAGGGCACCCGGGTGGAGAGCAGTAGGGTAAGGGAACCCAGGAGAACTGCTCTGCCGAGTGGCTCACAATGTTGGGTTTTCTGGTGATGGGATTAGTTTCCGGGTGGTCTTTGAGCAGTCATTCTAATTCAGAGTCTTTTCTGGTGGCGCACGCATCACTCAGCCAAGATAGATGCTAGCTAGAGGGATTCTGGGAAGTGGACGGACACACCGTGTCTCCTTTAGACCTTTCCCGAACTCTTCCAGTTGGTGGTGGCTTATTAGTTCCATATTCCTTATCAGGATCTCCTGTCATAAAACAACTCATACACATGGTTACTATGGTGCCTGGCCAGGGTGGGCAGTTTCAATCAGTGTGCTTCCCCTAACAGGAACACTTGATATCATCATACTAGACTTGATAAATGAGGTTGAGACAGGTGGGATGAGAACAGGGCGATAACTGTAAATAATACTATGTTGTGAAGAATCCTGTCCAAAAACATTTGTTTGTAGTTCAGTAGGTATCTACCACCTGGAGAAGAATTCAGTACCATACATGCTAACCAATATGCATATAAATCTTTTTATTTAAAAGAGGGTTTCTCCAAGTTGTAAGCCAGATTTATAAATTTAAGCTTCATTAAGTATAAAACAAGGGTTTAACAAGAAAACATTTAGGTCTTGGGTTCATATAGGACTAGATCCTGAGAGTCAGGCACGGCAAAGAAATGAAGCCGGAAGAGGAGAGGATTAAAGAGGAAACATTTGAGCAGCTGGGCGGAAAGGCCCATCTCAGACTCAAGGTTGTCGGCTCTCTGAACTTGCTTTCCTGGGTTCTGAAGGCCTTGCCCGCTGCCTGACACCTCTCATCTTTGGCCCTTTCCCTGTGTCCCTTTTCCATGAGTCAAGAAGCTTGAACATGACTCAGCAAAATGCACCAGGCTGTGGTTGCTGAGCAGGTTGGCCGAGTAGGCCTCCCAGTCTTGGAGCTTTGTAGTACTTCCAGGCCCCGGAGGAGACCGTGGTATCAGCAAGAATGTTAGGATGCTCCAGGTCAGCGTTTTATGAATATGGGATGGAGTACAATCTTGGCACTCAGATCAGAGAAGGAAAACATGTTGTTTCCAACGGGAGCACATCCTTCCAATGGGAGCATCTCCTTCCAGCGGGAGCATTTCCTTCCACAGGTGGTGCTCACTCACAGTGGGCGTACAGGGAGGAGTGCTCCCAGGAAGCTGGGCTTCCCTCTCCCTGAGCACACCTGCTGTTCCAGTGGTGTCTGTAACTTACCATTTAAAACTCCTGTGGATCTTGATAAATGGCACTAAAAATAACACTAAAAGACTTCTCCATTTGGGATTTTTGCAACTGACAAGGGACTTTTTCACAACCATTACTAAAAACAGCCAGATCGCAGCATTTAAGCTTTATTAAAGGAAAGCCTAGAATGCATTTTTTTTTTTTTTAATGATTTGAACAGCAAGCAAATTCTGGTCCTGGGAGTATTTGAGGATTATTTTAATTAAATTACCTAGCCCTTAAAATCCTGCGAATATTCAGAACTCAGAATCTTCCCAAAGTCAATTAGCTGCATTAGAACAGTCCTTCTGCTTGTAGGGAGACATTGTCGAATTTTTGACACAAAAGGAAGTTTATTGTAACATAGGATTCTTTTCCCCACAATAAGGAAGGTTTTTGCATAAACTACTCTGAACTGCTTCCCCTCCCCCCAACTTATCCTTCAAGAAAAGACAAGGGGAAACTTTTCTAAGTCGCCATCCCATGAAGCTACTGCACAGCTAATTCCTAACTCTGAGCTTCTCTTCCATCGCTGAAAACTTCTGGCTCTTGGTAAAGATGAACCTCAAGGCAATCGACATTGACATCTAACAGGATTCTTCGGGGGTCTTTCTCTCGGGTCTCAGCCTTCTTGGGTCTTCGACTGTTGGAGTTCTCTTCTGTACTTTGCAGCACAATGCTGTCTTTTGTTCTAGGTGTGCTGGGTGTCCCTCTGAGTGTCAGCTCCTCAAGGGAGCTGTTTTCATGTACTTACTTGGAAAGCTCAGAATGGGACCCCATGCAGGTATATTGTAAAGAATTGCCATCTGACTGGTGGACCTCAAGTTGGGCTTAAAGATTCCTGATTCAGAAGTCGAACTGTAATTCGTGGGTTCTTGCCCACATTGGCCCAGCACCCTGCCAGACGGCACATAGGCTGTAACCTCTGGGAAGTGTTGAGTGCCACACCCTTCGCTGGGCTTGACTGAGGAGGATGGAGCCATATGGGACTTTGTCAAGGAAACCTCGGCTTTGGATAAGGTACTTTCTTCCACTTTGTAGAGGTTATTGGGCCTGGAAAGTGGGTGAGAGAGTGTTGCCTAATCTGCCTCCCGTGGTCGGCAGGAGGGTAAACTGAAGTTGTAGATATGATCATGTTGTAGAGTTGACATTGACTGCTGTGAACTTAGATCATCCCTGTTACCTAGGTTTTCTGTTTGGGTAACTCTTGGCCACTTACAGTATAAAAAGGCCTTGAGAGAGGGCAGGGAGGTGAGCAACCAGTAGGTACTATCTGTCAAGATCTCAGTTACTCTCTCACCCAGTGCTGTAACTGCAGGTCCCATGATCCTCCCCAGAAGGTAGTCAATTTTGGGCCTGAAGCTGCTGTTGCAGAAGTTCAGAACTTGATATAAGTGTATGGCTGACGCTTGAACAACGTGGGGTTTAGGGGCGCCAACTCTCTGCACGGATGAAATCCACGTATAACTTAGAGTTGGCCCCTGCCATCCATGGGTGCTCCCATTTAACCTGCCACGAGTTGTCCAGTACTGTAGTATTTACTTGGAGAAGGCAATGGTACCCCACTCCAGTACTCTTGCCTGGAAAATCCCATGAATGGAGGAGCCTGGTGGGCTGCAGTCCATGGAGTCGTGAAGAGTCGGACATGACTGAGCAACTTCACTTTGACTTTTCACTTTCATGCATTGGAGAAGGAAATGGCAACCCACTCCAGTGTTCTTGCCTGGAGAATCCCAGGGACGGGGGAGCCTGGTGGGCTGCGGTCTATGGGGTCGCACAGAGTCGGACATGACTGAAGCGACTTAGCAGCAGCAGCAGCAGCAGCAGTAGTATTTACTACTGAAAAAAATATCTGTGTGTCCCTGTTCCCACGCAGTTCACACCTGTTGCTGAAGGGCCAACTGTAGTTGGTTCACTTATTAAAATGGTTTCATCTGCCCTTTTAACAGCTCACGGAGTGGATGCAGGTGGGGAAGATGCCTTGGCTGAGCTCACAGGAGTGGGGCTGGCACATTTAGACCTGCAGGTAGCATTTCCCAGATGAGACAGATCTAAGAATGTATTGAAAGTGTGGGCTGAGAGAAGGGAGAAGCCTTTCTCAATTTTACTTTTGTTAGGGATACTTCTGAGAGCGATGAGTTTTCCTGACAGCATAATGAATTATTGACTTGCTTTCCATTATTAGGTCTTTCAGCCTATTAAAGTGAGTCTTTCTTTCGAGGACTCAGAAGTGGTTAGAGACCCACTGGGTATTCTAGGACCCACAGATTTGGGATGTTGTACCAAAGAAACCCATGAATGAGTGTGCTACTGGTAAATAACCAGAGCTACCATTCAGGTGCATTTGCTCTGAGCCCAGCAGTTCCATGTAGATAATTCCAACATTATCTACTAAGCTGTGAGGTCAGTTCTGTCTTTGCTTGAATGCCTTCAGTTTGAAGCAGATTGTTTTATGAAGTGACCTCTTATGTGCTTGAACACATGATGTGTTTGAAGGGTCATAGAAAGAGTGCCGGGCTGGATGTCCAAGCTTGTGCTCTCAGTGGTCTAATTTTTTTAAGCTGTGTAGGGAAAACATTGAAGGTAGAGCCTTTATTTAAGCTGTGTAGGGAAAACATTGAAGGTAGAGCCTTTATAACTGAGTAGACCGCACAGCAGAATTAGCCTGATATGTTTAATGATGTTCATCATCATTGTGCTACATGATAATTTAGGCATAAATATTAAGTAGCTGACACAAATGACTGCAATTAGTAGTGCCCTTCTGTAGCCAGACTCTCTTTTGCTTCTCTTTTTTCACTTAGAGCGTGTTCACTCATCGTGAACTATTGAATGTCTCTGGGCACCAGCCTCTGGTTGGTCCTCAGTCTGCCCTGGGGCCTGTCAGCTGCTAACATAGCCAGGCGCTTTCCCACCTCCGCTTGATCCTGAGTGTCTCATACGTGAAAGGCTGGACGGTTTCTGGGCCAGGACGCTGGGGTGGTTGCATTTAGGAGAGGAACGCTACAGAAGAAGCTAAACCCTGTGAGAGCCTCTCCAATGGGGACCTGTGAGAGCCTTTGTAGCAGCTGGAGGGTTGAGATGGATCTGCAGACACTGTTTCTTGAGCCAGCTTTTTTCCTTCTAGAATAGACTCCCCAGAATAACTAAAGCAGATTCAGCCTTAGGCCCAGGTGCTATATAATTTCATGGCCACATGAGAGAATCATGAACTTTCATACCAGCCAAGGGATGATGATGCTGGGTGCTCAGACCAGCAGCATCAGTATCACTCAGGAACTTAACTAGAAAGTACACCTCAAAATCCTTGCCCTGCTAAGGGCAATGTTGGACTGTTTAGGGCAATAAGACGCAGACACTGTGAGAGTGTCATTTAGTCTTCTGGTGCGCTTTGAGGCCTGAAAGTTTATATACTAACTTGCGCTACAATGTATTCCAGTGGAGAGAACCTTGCCCCTTATCCTAGGAGTCTCTGAAATCTACCTCTCACCTCTATCAGCACTTAGTGATGTTTCTTATTGGCCCTTGAAAAATGCAGCAGGACTGACAAAACGTGGGCCTGGTTTCCTTGAAAGTCACTGTCATCAATGCTGTGCAAAGAGGCATGATTTTGCAGTCAGGAAAAGAAAACATTTTTAAAAGGGAACGAGGGACTCTTAACCATTTTTGTTCCATTTGAAACACTTAAATATATCAAATATAATATGTACAATTGCAAAGGACTGATTATACTGAACTTATCAAATTATTTTGGGAATTTGTGATAAAGTAAATACAAGGTATGGTTAATGCATTAGTGGCAGATCTAATAATAACCATAATTTTGAAGTAATGATGAGTGTAAATATTTAATGGTATCTGCAGCAACTGTAATATAATATGGTGTCAAAGTCACAGGTCCTGCTAATCCTGCTCCCTGTTTTGGACTATTCTTTTTTGTTTATTTTTTAAATTGAAGTATAGTTAATTTGGGGCTTCCCTGATGGCTCAGATGATAAAGAATCTGCCTGCAATGCAGGGGTCCCAGTTTCAATCCCTGGGTGGGGAAGATCCCCTGGAGAAGGGAATGGCAACCCACTCCAGTATTCTTGCCGGGAGAGTCCCATGGACAGAAGCTACACTCCATGGGGTTGCAAAGAGCTGGACGTGACTGAGTGACTAACACAGCTGATTTACAGTGTTATGTTAGTTTCTGGTATATAGCAAAGTGATCTCGTTATATATATATATTTTTTTTCTGATTCTTTTCCATTATAGGTTATTGCAAGATATTGAATATAATTCTCTGTACCGTATAGTAGGACCTTGTTGTTGTTTATATCATATGTGTAACAGTGTGTCTGTTAATCCAGTGTGTATCCCTCCCCACTTGCCCCTTTGGTAATCGTAAGTTTGTCTTCTGTGTCTATGTGTCTGTTTTATAAATAAGTTCATTTGTGTAACTTTTTTAGATTTCACGTTTGGCTATATTCTTAATTGGCAGAAATGTTAAAATTGTTAGAATTTAGTAAAACTAAATAGAGCCATGCTTTTTATTCTGTTTAAGTTCATGATGCTCCTGAATTCTATTCGTGAGCGTGTTGGGAATTTGTAGAGCCCAGGTGCAGAACGCTGGAGCAGAGTGAAGCTCTGAGTCTCCCCGCTCGTAGGCACTGGCAGGCCGCAGCGCGCTCTGCCCTGCTCACGCATCTGTGCGCTCTGACTCCAGTGCTGACCGGCCTGCACTGTTGCTGCCACTGGGTGGGTATCAGTCACGTAAGTCTAGTCAATGAGGATGTCTACTTTGATTTCTAAGTGACTTGTAATAAACCATTAACTGGAACTTAGACTTAAATGTTAAGGCTCCTATAGTTTACAGCCAGGAAGAATGGTTAAAAAACTCACATGTTACGAACTGTTTAGCCTCTTAAAGTTAGTCTTTGTTTTAAGGTCAGTGTTACATGATATTAGGCTAATAGCAACCATGAATAAGTTACAAGGTATTTGAATGTCTACAAGTACCTGAATATATTTATATCATGACCCGTTTAGTTAAGCTGTTGAGCAGTGGTTCTTAATCCTAGCAGAACTAATGTTGTAGCGGAACATCAGAATCCTTGTGGAATTAAAACAAAACAGAACAAATATCTGGGCTCTACCCCAGACGTTGTGATCCAGGCAATCTGTTGTGGAATCCATTGGGGGAGCTTCCTGAACTCCACATGTGTGTGCTTCTAGTGTGCAGCCAGGGCTGAACAAGCGATGGTTCTTTGTAGTCCAGCCGTTGCCAGAGGCCATGACTTGCCTGCTGGGGTCCGAGTGCCCTAAACTCCACCCTCTTCCTGGAGCACCATTTCTCTGTTTTGAATAGCCTGGCGCCTCTGCCTGGAATGGCCTCTTGGGATAAATCACAAAGGGCCTGGGATGCTGTGGGTGCTGATGCAGACGCAGGCCCCAGTGTCTCATGAGAGGTGCTCAGTGGGACCCACGTGCGTGCTTGCTCAGCTGTGTCTGACCCTTCTTGACCCCACAGACTGTAGCCCGCCGGGCTCCTCTGTCTGTGGAATTCTCCAGGCAAGAATACTGGAATGGGTTGCATGCCCTCCTCCAGGGGATCTTTCCAATCCAGGGATCGAACTCACATCTGACTTATGTATGTTCAAATGAGTGTGTTGGAAATATCTTTCCAGTGGCAGTGAGGAGAATGGATTGAGTAGGGGCTGATGTAGGGAGGGGAGGACTGGTTACGATACTGTGAAAAGACCAGGAAAGAAAGGATGAGGGACAGGACTTAGGGGATGGATTAAAAAGAGGATCAAGGCAGTACAGTCAATTTTGCCTGGTGGTGTAAGGAGCAGAAAAGAGTCAAAGCCCTTCCCAAGTCCCTGTCTCATTGCCGTGTGGGGCGCCAAGCCATGTGCTTGAGGAGTAAGGACAAGGAGCAGACTGGAGGGCCGGTGGGGAGCTTGGTCCTGGGTATGGAGGCTTCGAGGGGAGAGCTGTGCAGCCTCTGAATTCACTGTCACTGTGCATATGTGCTTGGCTCTTGGGAGAGATCTGGGTTGGGGTGTAAATCTGAAGCTGTAAATCTAAAGCTTTGGGGTGGTGTTTGTAGCGATGAGGTAAGATGAGATCATGTTAGAGGCAACCTGGAGAGATGATAGGAGATGCTGAAACTGACGTGCAGGGTTCTCCTAAATTTAAAAGATGAATGGATGAGGCCGGATATAGAAGAGAAATCGAAGAAGACCTTGTATCTCCTGGTAGCCTGGCAGAGAGAGTGCAGTGTAGAGAAAGAGGATGGGCTTTAGACCGAGGTGCTCAGATGCACCTGGCTTCAGATACTACCAAGCTAGACTGCTGACCCATGAGAAGCCTTTTTACCTGAATATTACCTGGATGTGTTCCTTTACTGTAAAGTAATTCCCAGCACCAAGTGAAAGAGAGCTTCAGAAGTGTTTATTTGGTACTGCAGGTAATCTTGCCCAGATAATCCCATAGACAGAGGAGCCTGGTGGGCTACAGTCCATGGGCTCACAAAGAGTTGGACATGACTGAGCGACTAAGCATGGCACAGCACAAGATAACATGGACCAAATAATTCTGTTAAATATAAAATCACAGGAAACACTTGCCTCTGTTGCTCAGTTCAGTTCAGTTGCTCAGTCGTGTCTGACTCTTTGTGACCCCATGGACTGCAGCACACCAGGCCTCCCTATCCATCACCAACTCCTGGGGTTTACTCAGACTCATGTCCATTGAGTCAGTGATGCCATCCAGCCATCTCATACTCTGTCATCCCGTTCTCCGTCATCCCGTTCTCCTCCCGCCTTCCATCTTTCCCAGCATTGGGGTCTTTTCCAATGAGTCAGTTCTTTGCATCAGGTGACCAAAGTATTGGAGCTTCAGCTTCAGCATCAGTCCTTCCAATGAATGTTCAGGACTGATTTCCTTTAGGAGGGACTGATTTGATCTCCTTGCAGTACAAAGGACTCTCAAGAGTCTTCTCCAACACCACAGTTCAAAAGCATCAGTTCTTTGGTGCTCAGCTTTCTTTATAGTCCAACTCTCACCTCCATACATGACTACTGGGAAAACCAAAGCTTTGACTAGATGGACCTTTGTTGGCAAAGTAATGTCTCTGCTTTTTAATAAGATAACTTAACCCACAGATTTCTGAATTTCCAGGGGTATTTTCAAGATTAGCAGGTACCTGCAGTTGATGTGAACTATTAATTAATATTCCACACAGCTCAACTGTAACCTGGATCTGGAATCAGAGTTCAGGAATAGCAGGAGGTCTTAGGGCTCATCTTCCAGCCCTTCCAGTTTAAGAGCAGAGGTGCTGGGACATCTCCATCCACACCGAGGAGACCCCCACCCCGTTTCAGTCTCACTCTGCCCTGCTTATCTTCCAGTGAGGGGTGGGCTTGACTGAGTTCCCAGAGGTTCTTTCTGTGATCATTTCACATGTGAGAGGAGGCAGCCTCTCCTGGGAACAGCAAGTAAGTGGAAGGAGACGGTTTCATTTCACTGCTTCTTGTATCACACTACACCTAGGAGGTTTATAAATAGAACTTAGCACCCAGAGGGCCACTGTGAGACTAAAGTGGAAACAGGATACTTGGATATGAAATGCACTAAGTACGTAGCCCCCACGTTGTCAGAAGGTTCAATTTCATCTTATTGACTGGGCACTTAGGATTCTGACTGCTAACTACCAATTAAGCAGTTTCCCATGAATATTTATGGCTGCCTTCCCTATTGACTTGATTTCTAGACTGTGAGCACACAGCCCTGCCTGGGAGAGGGGAAGGTGTGGCAGGTAGGTCACTGGTGCCTGATGGCAGAGATGCTCAGGGATGCTGCTGTGCCTGCCTCACACCCCGAGCCTGCCTGGGCCCCGAGCATGGAGGGCTGCAGACATAGGCACCCTCTCTCTAGCTGCCCAGGACATATCTCCTCATTCTCACGTTGAGCCTGGCTTTCTTGTTGGCTGGGTTTATGGGATCCCTGACTTGGCACTTTCTGGCCGAGCCCCTTTTCACAGCAGAACCGTTCTTTCTCATGCCCCAACCTTGGGAGAAAATCTTTAACTTTAGACTCACTGGAACTGTGAGGTTCTGTTTAGAGCCCCAAACGGCCTCACTCTGTACCTTTTTTACCTAACTGACTGTTGTTCTGTCGCTACGTCATGTCCAACTCGTTGCAATCTTGTGGACTGCAGCACCCCAGACTCCTCTGTTCTCCACTATCTCTAAGAGTTTGCTCTAATTCATGTCCATTGAGTTGGTGATGCTATCTAACCATCTCAGCTTCTGCTGCCCCCTTCTCCCTTTACCCTCAATCTTTCCCAGCACCAGGATCTTTTCCAATTATTCAGCTCTTCACATCAGGTAGCCAAAGTATTGGAGCTTCACCTTCAGCATTAGGCCTTCCAATGAGTATTCAGGGTTGCTTTCCTTTAGGACTGACTGGTTTGATCTTCCTGTCCAAGGGACTCTCAAGAGTCTTTTCCAATACCATAATTTGAAAGCATCAATTCTTCAGCACTTCTTTATGGTCCAACTCTCACATCCATACATGATTTCTGGAAAAACTATAGCTTTACCTAACTTTATCTCTATCCTAGCTTATCTCTGTCCCCAAACCTTACTTTTCCCTTCCCATAGAACCCAGTTTTCTTTCCTCCCAATGTGACTCTGCCCTCTACCTGACTTTTCCTGACTTTCCCACTCTAATGGGGTTTTGAGATTATTTTGTGTTAATATAATTGTGTTTGTATCCCTAGGCATCATATTTCTTTTTTATTGTTGAGTTTTAAAGAAAATATCATACCATATATAGTATTATCAATTTTTTTTAAGCTGGCATGCTGCTAAGATTCATTTTAATTGTCTTCCTGGCATGTCCCCCAGTTATTAACTCTGTCCATGGTACTGACACAAATGTCTGTGTTGAACAGAAATTCTTGATTAAAAATTCTTTGTATCCCCATTGTCTGGTGCAAATGTTTTTTTTCTTTTTTAACCATAGTAGATGGTCTGCATTGTGATGATGGTGTTGAAAATGTAATTACAGACTAGATAGACATAGACAGGCAAGAAACAATAGATTGATTATCCCATTAGTGACTAGACTGTATTCTACTGACACACCTAACTTTTCAGATGATTTGTTACTGGAGTGGGAAATGATGGAGGGACTTAATGATGTGTGTTCAGAGACAGGGCGTCCTTCCCGGTAGGCGAAGCTCAGGCCGGGCATTCCCTCCTTCCTGTTTAGCAGCTCCACTGTGAGTCAGGGGCTCTGGTAGGTCTTGTTCCCACCTCTTCCTGCCTCTCAGGGAATGCCCAGTCCACAGAAAGAGAGCTGCACCTCTTTGAAGCTTGGGGCCCCGTCAGGGAGCCCCCTTCCCATGGATGAGCTCCGGAGACTGAACTCAGGGCAGGAACCACAAAGCTTGGTTTGCAGGCAGTAAATTGTACACCTCTAGGGGGCACCGTGGCCTCAGTCTATGAAGACCACCATCCGTGATAGCCCTTGCTATCTTGACACAAACCAGGCGCGCTGGCCTGTCCATCCAAGCCCTGTATCTGAGACTGGCCATCATGGAACTTACGTTCTAATGGGAAAGACAAGGCTAGAAGCAGTGCTAAGTAGATAAGGAAAATATTAGTAAACTGTATGCTGAGTGCTAGGAAGGTAGGGTGGTCAGGCAGGGGCTTCTGACCACCCTAAAGGAAGTGATGTTTTAACTGAGGAGGTGCTGTGCCAGCCAGCATTGACACCTGATTCCTGTCTAATGTCTCAAGGCTAGAATTGTTGGAGGGATTCACCAGTGGTGCTTGGTTGCACACGAAGGTGCTATAATGGTGGTGTAGAGGTGTCACAGAACACCCCAGTGGGAAATTGTCCAGAGTAAGGAAATCTGTGTTCAAGTTTGCCTTTGGTGTCTTACTAGCTGAGAACTCTGGGAATATCCCTGGGTCTTCCCAAACTTCATTTTTATCCTCGTTAAAAATGAGAAGACTGGGGGGCTTCCCTGGTGGTCCAGTGGTTAAGACTCCAAGCTTCCACTGCACAGAGCTTTGGTTCTAATCCCTGATTGGGAAACTAAGATCCTGAATGCTGTGGCCCAAAGACAAAATAAAAACACAGCGACATCTTAATATTTATATTATTAAAATGGATTTTTTAAAATGAGAAGACTGGTACCCAGTAGTCTTGTGAGTCCTAAACAGAAGACTCTTGAGAGGCCCTTGGACTGCAAGGAGATCCAACCAGTCCATCCTAAAGGAGATCAGTCCTGAATATTTGTGGGAAGGACTGATGAAGCTGAAACTCCAGTACTTTGGCCACCTGAGGCGAAGAGCTGACTCACTGGAAAAACCCTGATGCTAGGAAAGATTGAAGGCGGGAGGAGAAGGAGACGACAGGGGATGAGGTGGTTGGATGGCATCACCGACTCAATGGACATGAGTTTGAGTAAACTCTGGGAGTTGGTGATGGACAGGGAGGCCCGGCGTGCTACAGTCCATGGGGTCGCAAAGAGTCAGACACGACTGAGCGACTGAACTGAACTGACTGAAGCAAGGCATAACATGGCTAAATGTAAATTGGTGGTGGTAATTAACTACAATGAAAAGTAGTAATGTGTGAGTAGCCGTAAGGCACTCTGTTTGAGCACCAGCCACTGAGAGTTGTGAGATCAAAGAAGGGAAAATCAATTTGAACTAAAATAGCTTCAAGCAGATATAAAGTAGGAAGGAAAAAGAAAGCCCCATGTGGCTTGAACGGAGTGAACGAAGAGAAGTGTGGCACGTGATAAAGCTGGAAAGAGAGGTGCTGGTTCATGGAGAGTATTGAACATGATTCTGGAGCTGGGATCTTAGAGGGCAGAGGGGTGCCAGTGGAACGCTTAAAGCAGGGGGCAAGGTTTGACCTCATATTCACTATAAAAGGTCATCTAAGGAGGGTGTGTTGATGTTACAGGAGGATGACAGCAAGGGTTAGAAAGCTGTTATTGTATGCTTGTTAGAGATGATGGCTGGGACTCACAGGTCCAGAGAACAGAGCAGAGTGTCTTGGGAGGTGGATTCAGTGAGACATACTGGCTTGAGGGAAAGGGAGGAATCCTCAATGACTCCCAGGATTCTGGATGAAGTGGGCGAGTGCAGGCTGGTGCCCCTTACATGGAGAAGGCTTGGGTGGGGGAACAGGGAGCGATGGAGAGTCTTTGGCGCTAGGAATCCTGCAGGTTCAAGGTTAAAGCCAGTGCCTGCTCTCCGGGAACTCTCGTTCAGTGAGTGGCATGTGGTCACATGGTGCCAATTAGAGCAGGGGTTCCAGGGTGGGGGTACTGACGTCACACATGTCCAGGGGCATGCTGGCCTCGTTGTCACAGCTGGGCGGTGTATCTGGAGCTCTTCTGGGCTTCCCTCAGTTGGAGATGGCTGAAGCAGTGCTTCCTGATGGTTCTGTGCCTGTTGCTGGTGGGGAGACCAAGGATGATGCTTTCTTCTCTGCAGAAAACCCAAACAAGACCACACACTTCAGCACGATGTCCCCAAAGTCCCTGCAGTGTCTCCCTGGCCGATCAGTGCTCTGCAGTGGGGACCTCAGGTGCCTTGACATCCACTTTCTCCACCCTGCCTCCCCCCACAGGGGACCCCCACCCAGATATGGGGATGGAGAAGAGGCTGGCCTTGCTCGGGGAACTCCAGGTGCCGCAGTGGTTTGGTGGGAAATTTTTACCAGAAGAGCAGAAGGTTGAGCAGCAGTTAAATTTCACCTCTCAGGTGTCCGAGACAGGGATGCAGTGTGAGCCTGGGCATGGGAGGTGGGCTTATTGGTTGCTGGTGTTCTGCATGGGAGCTGGAGAGCGGCTGGTTCTCATCCCGGGAGTCCTGTGCCCCTGCCTGATGCCCAGCCCTTCGGGGGTGTTTCCTGCCTTCCTGGAGGCAACTTGGGCCCGAGTCACAGCTGGTGTTTCAGGGTGTGAAATGCCGTGGCTGTGGGTATTTAGTTTTCCTAAATATAGGCAGAACTCACTTTATTGCCCTTCGATGTATTGTGCTTGACAGATTTTTTTAAAAGAAACTGAAGGTTTGTTACAACGCTGTGCCAACCAAGTCTATCAGCACCATTTTTTTCCAACAGCATTGACTCACTTCAAGTCTCTGTGTCACAGTTTTGGTAATTCCTGCAATATTTCAAACTTTTCCACAATGTTTCTATTTGTGATGATGATCTGCGAGCAGTGATATTTGATATTACATTGTTACTGTTGTGGGTGCTACGAGCCACACCCATGTAAGGGGGTGAACGTAACTGATAAATGTCTCGTACGTTCTGACTGTTCAACCAACTAGTTGTTTCCCCATCTCTCCCCACCTCCTCAGACCTCCCTATTTTCTGGGACACAATGTGGAAATTAGGCCAGTTGATAACCCTGCATTGGCTTCTGAGTGTTCAAGTGAAAGGTAGAGTCTGTCCATGCAGCAAACTTCATTGTTGTTTTATTTTAAGAAATTGCCACAGCCACCCCCACCTTAAGCAACCACCACTCTGATCAGTCAGCAGTAAAACCCCCAACAACCAAAAGACTGCAACTGCCTGAAGGCTCAGAGAGTGCTTAGCATTTTTTTTTAATAAAATGTTTTTAAATTAAAGTATGTGCATTTTTTTTTTAAGGAATAATGCTCTTATGTACCTTCTGGGCCTCCTGAATTACAGGCAGATTCTTTACCATCTGAGCCACCAGGGAAGCCCCTTAATAAACTATATCATAGTGTAAATGTAACTTATGTGCACTGGAAAACCAAAAAATTCACATGACTTGCTTTATTGCAATATTCTCTTTATTGGGATATTTGCTTGATTGTGGTGGTCTGGAAATGAACCTACAGTATCTCCAAGGTGTGCCTGTAAAGGGAACCTCACCTGGCTCAGGAGAAAAGAATTTATTGAAAAGCAAAGAGACCCAAGTAGTAGGCTAAATCATGTCTATAATTGGGCTGAATGGATGGAGCCATACATTGGTTGTGTTTTTGAAGGACATTGGGTAGAATTCCATACTTATAAATATCTCCCCCACAGCCAACCCTAAGTAATGGAAAATTGAAACTGAGAGCTTTTTCCCACCCCTACTCCCTGTTACAATTTTGATCATGGAATCATCAAATGTCAGAGACAGATTAAATCACTGGGGGAGTCCCAAGTTGCAACTGTGTATTTGACAAGATGAAAAGACAGAGGTCCAAAGAAAAGAAGTGACCCAGAGTCACACAGCAAGTAAAATGACCACGCAGGGCCTGACGTCAGTGTGAGGTGAGATGGGTCAATGCCTTACAAGCAGCACAGAGCAGATGACGTGAGACTTTAGAAGGCAGAGAAATAACTGCCTGCTGGGATGCCTGAGATGGGTTAGACTTTGGACGTGGGTCGGGCTTCGGTAGAAGGGTGTAAGTTGCAGGTGATTTCCGGCAGAGTGAGAACCATCAATGGCAGAGGCTGGCAAGTTGCTCATCTTGGCTGGACTGCAATACCCTTGTCTTATACGAAATGCAGACATCATTTCATATAGCCCCGCAGCAAATCTGTAAAATGGTATCCTCTTTAATGTGGTTAAGGCTTACAAAGAGCCTGCCGATAGCAGAGCCAGAACTCAGACAAGATCCTTAGACCTAAGGCCCAGTATTCTGTCCTTAGGACCGTAGTCGGCCCACGCTTGTCAAAGGTTTTAGTGTTGAGGTGCGCATGGTGATGAGGTTCAACCGCTCAACTAAGGACTTTGGACTTGATTCGCTAAGTGCTGAGTAGTTACCTTGATTTGAGTGGGGAAGGCACACTCAGAGCTGTGCTTTAGACACTTAATCTGGCAGGAGTGTTAGGATGAATTAGAGACCAAGGTGGTCCCTAAGTCTAGGTGGCTACTTAGAAGAGCACGAGTGAGGTTGGAGATCAAAGTCGTAAGAGACTGGACTGAGATAGTCTGAGGGTCAAAGAAGTAAACTACCTTGTCCAAAGTTGGACAGCTAACCAGTGGGCGTGAGGTTCAAAATCAGGTGGGTTTTACTGCCCATCTTCTGGTCCTGGGTTCTCTAGCTGAGACGGAAGCAAAGCTAATGTGTGTAGAACAAAGTGATGGTGCTCTTGCCCATCATCCCCAAGGTCAACTTATGGGTGATTACAAATAGTGTAAGATACGTATGTCCGCTTCCTCTGGGTCATAAAATAGGTATGTGGCATTTGTAAGTCCTTCTCAGAACTCCCTTCTTTCTCCCCCTTTCAGATCTGTGAGAGTATATGAAGGAAGTTGGGCTGTTTCCACGCCATCCCTCACATTTGTCCCTAATTTGGGCTCAGACCCTTGTCAACAGGGTCCTTGGAAGGCGAGAGTGCCTTTCCTTGGCCAGCGACTGACCAGGGCCTTTCCTTTGCAGAGACGAGAAGAACCAGTCCATCATAGTCAGCGGGGAGTCTGGAGCCGGCAAGACGGTGTCGGCCAAGTATGCCATGCGCTACTTCACCACGGTCAGTGGCTCGGCCAGTGACACCAACATCGAAGAGAAGGTCCTGGCGTCCAGTCCCATCATGGAGGTAAGGCCATCCAAGTGTCCTTAGCCTCCTTGGCTGGAGTTCCTTCTGCTGAGTGTCCAGCCTCATGTGGTCAGCATTCTCACCTCTTCCCAAGAACCCACTGTCCACTGTTCAGGGAAATTTTTCAAAGATGCCCCTAAAACCACAGATTTGGGAATCTCCTGACCTGGAGGCCCAGGTCCCCGGTGTTGGATAGAGGGTCCTCTTCATGTCTTCCTTGTCCCTTGACTCTGCCTGACTGTGTCATGACAGTCCTCCCCATTTACCGCCATCTCTGCCATGTCCTGTCCCCTCCTGCCATCCTGTGTCAGCCAATCAGTGTCCCACCGAATCCTTCCCTCGCGGTGAGGCCCCACTGAATCAGGAGGGCAGTTCCCATGGGGTGAGGGGGCCTGGATAAAAGATCCCCACTCCTTTCCTATAAATGTTTGGACTTTGTCTTCTGGGGGGAGATAGAGTCAAACACTATGTGACAACATACAATCTGTTGAAGAGTCTCAGAAAATTGTCCCTGAGTTGGCATGAACTGGGCAGGACGTGCCCAGCCTCTATCTTCACCACCTGCACCCCCACAGGGTGGCCTCAGAGCAGCTGATGCAAGTGAGGGGTCAGAGAGATTTCCAAAACTTCCGTCTCACTATAGCGAACCATGCTATAGGGGCAGAGCTCCATTTCTCTTTTTCCCCCTTTCCTCTGTAAAAGTTTCCTTCTGATGGAGTTGAGCTAAATGGCTGCACTGTCCCTGGGCTAGCTTTGATTTCCTGCCTCCAAAGCTGAGGCTCTTCATTATTGCCTAGGCTGCAGTAGGCCCTTCTGTCAGCCCCGAAGAGCCCCTTGGTTTTAGTGAGAGGAAATTCAGTTGAAGCCGAAAATTGCCAAAATAGCTTCAGATTTCTCCACACAGCCTTGAGCCCATCAGGTAAGGCACAAGGCATCAGTGTGGTTGGTCCTTCAGAGTATTTTGGAGCTGAGGGAACAAGACCCCGGCTGGACCTTCTCATGGCCCCTCTAGCTCCCTCTGCCTTTACCAACTGCAGGAAATTCTGAGTCTTGAATCATAGGGTCTCATCAATTAACCAAGCAAACTCTTCTACCTGGAGAATCCAGGCCTGGATTCCTGCCTGGAGAATCCCATGGACAGAGGAGCCTGGTGAGCTATAGTCCATAGCTTTGCAAAGGTTGAACATGACTGAAGCGACATAGTATGCTTGTAGACAAAAGCAAGTTTCAGTATCTGTTCTTGTATGATTTGGGAAATGGTCAATAAAGCTGAAGGCATTTTTACTAACAGATAAGAAATGGGAAAAAAAACCTTTTATTTGATTGCAGTTGTTCTTAAACTTGACTGTGCATCAGGATCTGCTGGAGCGTTTGTGAGAGCCGATAGCTGGGCGTTACTCCCAGAGTTTCTGATTCAGAAGGCCCAGGGAATTTACTTTTATTTTAAGTTCCTTGGTGATCCTGATGCTGCTGGTCCCAGTCCCACACCCATTGGGAAACATTTATCAAATAAATGTTAAGAAGGTAGGAAGGATTCACTGGAAAGTATGAAAGAAAAGGAAATAATTCCCTTTGATCCCACAGCCTGCTGATAACTGTTCAATATTTTGGTATATTTCCTTCCAGCTTTTTCACTGACTATTATATTAATAGGATTAGCCATGTCCCTTTATCATTTAGCTGCTTATGAACTCATTGGCTACAGACATACATTAATAGATGGCTTTACCATTATTTAACTCCCTGTTGTCAGACATTTAGTTTGTAGCCTCTTTGCTCACAGCATTTGTTTAAGCCTCAAGGTGGGGCCCTGGCCATGGGCTGGATCTGGGAGATGGTCGTGGATGTGAGTCCATGCCGCCCCCTTGGCTGTCTCCTGCACTCACATGGCTGCAGCTAGGCCAGCACTCTACAGTTAGCATCATGAATCATCTCAGGTGAGCGTGAAACCAGGATTTCAGCTTTTCCTCTGAGTTTCAAAATTCAAAATTGCAAAATTACTACTACAAAAGTCACTTTGTAGTAGTAAGATTGCCAAGACACAGAGTGCCTGTTCTTTAGGAAGTAAAGTAAGTAGTGATTCTGTACAAAACAGAGAAGGGAAGAAACCCTTTTGATCCCTGGTGACTAAAGGCGGTTCTTATTAGTCAGGATGGGAGCACTTCACGAAGACAGACTGCCTCATAATGAAACAGGTACAAGACACAGGCGGGATGATTTTTTTTTTTAATTTGTTGTGGTAAAACGTATATAACAGAAACATTAACAGCCATTGACGTGTACCGCTGCTTGGCACTAAGTACACTCACAGTATTGTGTACCATCCAGCTCCACCATCCATGCCCAGAGTGTTTTCACCATCCAGACAGAAGCTCTGTACCCACTGGACGATGATGCCCTACTCTGCCCTCTGCTCTGGTAACCTCCACTCTCATTTCTGTCCCCGCGAAGCTGCCTCTTCTGTGTCTCGCATGCAGGTGGAATCACTGACCTCACTCCTTTGTGTGGGGCTGATTCACTGCTTTCCGGGCCTTCCCAAGCTTCATTCCCGTGGCACACGAATCCCTACTTTGTGTCCTTTTTTGTGGCCGCGTAACAGTTTGTTGCATGTATGTTCCACGTTTTTGTCTGTTCCTCTGTTGATGGATAGTTGGGTTGTTTCCACTTTACTGGCCAGTGTGAATAATGCTGCCGTGAACACTGGGGCGAACCTAACTGTTGGGGCCCCCGCCTTGGGAATGCTTTTTAAATCACCGTGCTCTGAAGTGATCTGATGTTTCCAGTGTCTGTTACAGCCTGAGCAGGCTGCTGGGCTGCTGGGCAGGCATGGAAGAAATATGAGAGCAAGAGGAGGAAGAGTGTGTCCATGAATGAGCCTAATCTTGCATGATGTCATGTGAACAAATGCTACAGAGGTTTGGGTGCAAAACGTTAAATTCTACAGTTAACCAAATTGCTACTTTGGAAATCATGTGAATAAACCCAGAGGGCTCATTCTGTCAGTTATGGAATTTTGTTATCATAGAGGCTCTTCCTTGGGCTATTATTGTTACATTTGAGAGAAATATCAGATATGAACATGGAAAGGAAGAATTGTTGCCAGGAAGAACTCAAGGTGGAATCAGAGTGATGCCAAGCAGAGGAAGAGCAGATTCTGTTACTGGCCAAACCCAACTTTTCACAAATTCGGAGTCTTAACTTGGGCCCTGGTGTCAGGAAGCTCAGTCATCATTACGGCTCCTCAGAGGAATGCAACCGACACAAGGCATGTTTTAATCAGGGCACTGCTGATTCCTGATGACTGCAGCCCTGTCCTGGGGAAGGATGGCACCTCCCAACGAAGCAATCAGTTATGGTCATGCCATCACCTAGTCATTTCTGCAGCCCAGCTGCTGCAGACACCTGCTGGGGAGACCCAGAGTTGCGGGCTGTCTGAGGTGCTGGGATTCCCAGTGGGCTGTGCTAAGTGGCAGTCGTTTGAATTAAAGGCGAGTTGCGGGTGGGTTGGGATTGACTGGGCTGGATTCAGATGATCTATTGTCAGCTTCAGAGCTCTCTGACCCCATTCTGTGTAAGAGCTTGTCACCATCCCAGGAGTGACTGGTTCACAAGTCTGCGCTGATTGGAAGGACACTGCTAATCAAGAGACTGGGGGCTCAGGGGCAGAACCCAGCCCCAGCCCAGAGGGGTCACATGTTCTTGGGGTGACTGGAGTCTGCAGGCACACAACTCCAGAAGCAAGGAACAAGAGACTCCCCTTGTCCCGGAGAAAGAAAGGGGGCTGAACCGACAGAAATGAAGACCAGTTGTTATGTAAATTTCAGGATTTGATTTTTTTTAAGCTAAAGAAACAAGAAGGTCTATGAATATTAACCTATTCATACAAGTATCTGCCCCCATCACACCTTCCTGACTCCCTCTCCTCTCGTTTCCTCTCATGTTTCAACGTCCTCATGTGTTAGGGCCCTCACATGCCCCTCTGTCCCTTTGCCCATGCTATATTTATAAATAAAATCCCCTTTCCTTCTCCACTGGTGAAATCATACTCACCCTTTAAGATTCACTTCATCTTCCACTTCTTAAAGCCTTTCCCATTCTGCTGGCATTGGCTAAATTTCTCCCTTCTCTGTTTCCACCCTAGTTGATATGCATCTCCTTACTGTGCAGTCCCAGTCATGTTGAAGTGATTGGTTCCAGTCCATTTTTGTTTTCCTACATATTTGTATATGCATAAATCAGAGGGTGGTTCTATCACATATAAGTGGTACGGTATTCCATGAACCATTTTGCAACTTGCTTTTCACTCAGTATTCTTTTTATTTACCCATGCATTATTGTTCTAATTTGCTTAGTTTAACAGCTTCATAGCATCCCATTGTATGAATAGTCCACATTTTATCTGTTTCCCCGATAGGTAGGCATTTAGGTTGCATTTTATTGTTACACATATTCTGCATTAAACATTGTTTTGCACACCTACTTGTACACTTATGTGAGTTTCTCTAGGTAACATCTTGAAGTATGGTTGCTGGATTCTTAGGTCCTTATATATTCACTTTTACTAGATATGCCCAATTGTTCTTAAGAATGGCTGTTGCAGTTTACGTTTGGACCAGCAGTGTATATGTGAGTTCCTTTTTCCCTCGCCATTTCATAGTATCAAAGTTCTTCAGGTAGTGCCACCCTGGACTGTCATTTTTGTCTGCATTTCTCTGATTTCCACTGAGGTTGAGTATCTGATGTTTACCGGTCATGTGACTTTTTTCTGTGAATTCCTTGCATATGCCATTTGTTCATTTTTCAGATTTTACCTGTCTGTGTCATGTCTGTGTCTTGTTGCACTGTAGACTCGGAGATAATCAAAGTCAGGGTTTTTATCATGTGTAACAACTGGACTTGCTTTCCTCATGCATCGAAATGTTTTATAAGTCAATACAACAGCAATAAATCTAGCAGGTGTTTAACAGATAAGGAACAACGTGCAAGTCCTTCACAAACGCACAGAAGTTAGAAGTTCTTCATGCCCAGAGTGGAGTTTATGGGTTTGGTAGTAATAATACAAACAACCCCTTCCCTTCATGGGTACCATTATATACTTTCAAAGTGCTTGTCTATCCATTGTATCACTTCTCAAAGTAGCCTCATGAGGTAAGCAGGATAGGTTGCCAATGATATTTAGACTGTAGGCAAGCTTTCCCAAAGCTGCCCTAAGGAGTGATCTCAGATGTGGTGAAGGTTCATTTTTTTTTTTTTTTTAGATTTTTTTTTTTAATGGACCATTTTTTAAATCTTTATAGCATTTGTTACAAGATTGCTTCTGTTTTTTGTTTTGGGTTTTTTTGTGTTTTTTGTTTTTTTTTTGGCTGTAAGACATGTGGGATCTTAGCTTCCCAACCAGGAATCAAACCAGATGAAGTCTTAACTGGACTGCTGGGTAAGTCCCTGGTGAAGAGAACATTCTTGTTGCCATTTTATAAATGATGAAATTTGAAATTTTTGAAATTGAGATTTGTGGTGTTTTAGTTGAAGGTAGATAATCCTTTAGAGTTTCATATAAGCTGGCCTTTGCTGATTGCATCCTCCTGATGTGACCATGTTCCTTTGTCTTCTGTATGTCCCATAAAAGGGTGGTAAAATTTAAAGGCTTGGTTAGATTTCGGTTTGTTTGTTTAAAATACCAGGAACCCTTTATTGCTGATGGTGGGTGTTCCCATTAAGATGCACAGGATGCCTAGCTGTCTTTTGGTGGAGTCAGCAGCCATTGCTTATGCCTAGATCAGTTAATTCATCAGGAGTTACAGAATGGTGGTGTTCACATTTTATTTTTCCTCCCACATTTATCAGTGGGAGTGAGTCTAGGAAGAGAAGCTTCTCCTCACTAGTTACCCTGATAGAGTTTACACAGGAAAGTTAGGGTGGATGTTTGCTTCTTTATTTACTGCTTGTCAGAGTAATGAGTTGGTTCCCTGACATCCTCTGAAAGGCTTTCTCCTCCTTTCTTAGGAGAAGTTAACCATGGGGATTCATGTCTTAGTCTTTATCCTTTGATTTGACCTGACTGTTTGGGATGTGAGAAGTCACCCACATGGGTGGCAGCTCCTGTCTGGTGGTGAGTAGTTTGGACAAGGACCGTGAAACCTAGTGGAGTGAACTAGGGCTAGTGAACAGGCTATGGACTCAGCTGTATCTGAATTTGTATCTTGGTGTTGGCACTTCCCAGCCATGTGACCCTCAGCACACTGCTTACCTTTTCTGAGCCCAAGTTTTCCCAGAAGTATGAGGGAAGTTAATAATACCCATCTCCTGGGATTCTTGCCTGGATTCAGGGAAAGTGAAGGGAGCTGAGCCCAGGACCTGGTTCATGGTCACTGGGAAATGGTCACTTTTTCCTGTGTGTTAGGGAATGCAGCCCTCCTTGCCACTTTTCAAACAGAATTGGCTTCCTGAAGTCTAACAGTGGCCTGTCACTTGGTGCCTTGAAGCATCTGGGCTCTCTCTCAGGGTGGGGGTGGAGGGTGGCCCTCACATGCACATTCCAGGTAGGAAAAGGAAGAAGAG
The DNA here is from genome assembly GCF_014754425.2 of Oryx dammah. Lineage (NCBI taxonomy): Eukaryota > Metazoa > Chordata > Mammalia > Artiodactyla > Bovidae > Oryx > Oryx dammah. The sequence goes on from NW_024070206.1 coordinate 12,345,576, forward strand.
GAGGTCAGGGAGGTGCACCTTCCAGCTGTCTAGTCCCCTTTAGAGACCCTCAGTCAACTCTTAACGCTCACTGGCCTTCCTTAGGAGTAAAGGAGAATGAAGGTCTCTGTTTTCTTTTGCTTGAACCATTGTCATCTCAGTAACAAGTTCTAGAGGGAAGGAGGAGGGAGGGAATAGAGACGCTGCCAGGAGCATTCAATCCTGAAACTCAGGAAAACCCACCCTGTCTTGCACACCTTTGTCTTTTCTGCACAGGCCATCGGGAATGCTAAAACCACCCGCAACGACAACAGCAGCCGTTTCGGGAAGTACATTCAGATCGGCTTTGACAAGAGGTACCGCATCATCGGGGCCAACATGAGGACCTACCTGTTGGAGAAGTCCAGAGTGGTCTTTCAGGTGAGCCGTGTGACTGCGCTTTTTGTTTTTTTTTTTTCCCAGGGATGGTGCTTCCTTGCTCCATATTCCGCTCCCTCTGCCCAAAGAACATCTCGTTTTCTGAACCTGGACTTGAATAGACTTGTGCTTTTGGTCTTCTTTCTTCATTTTTTTTATTAATAAGTTTTCATTTATAGGTATCAGACCTGAAAAATCTTTTATCCCGTATTGATATGTTTCAATGGGCATTGTGTTTAGGTTCAGTCAGCAAACATGTGTTGTCTGTTACGTGCTAGGCAGCAAAGAGAAGACTTCATGTTCCTTGTGGACTCCAGAGTCTTATGATCTGGGCAATGTCATACAGGGTCTGTGGGTTTCCTCTTTCACCAGGAAACTCACTTGGTAAGTTATATTTTAAAAAGAAGCTATTTGGCCATTTTCTTAGTTTCCTTTACAAATAAATGGAGATCTTGCTTCTCACGTGACTCGGTTCTTCTTTGCTCACCTTTGGTTCCCTCCTTCCGAACAGTCTTTGGCCTCTCGGAGACCGTCCTCCTCCTGCAACCTGGCCTCCAGTGGTGGTCAGTGCAGCCCACAACCCCAAGTGCAGTTCCCTCCACCCCGCAGGTTTGGTGGGACCACCCCCT